>NC_058382.1:4490000-4790000 GCF_018350175.1 Felis catus | reverse complement strand
TAAAATTAACCAAATACATAAGTGCAGATGATTGACTCATTAAATTTCCCTCAGAGATTCTAATCCACCTTCTTTCTGTCTCCCATTCTGCTCTCTATATTTGTGCTTCCACACCCAACATCATTTTTTAAATTACTGATAATGAAAAACAAGAGAAGGAATGTTTGCTCCCAGCAAGGCTCACCCAACATTTAAATCCTCCTAGAAAAAATGAACATATGGTATCTAATTCCCAGGGTTTTAGAAAGATTAAATTGCATAATGTGACAATCCCAGCCCAGCATCCTGGACACAGTGAATTCTCATACACTTGGGGCCTATAGTAGATACTCAATAAACATTCCTTTCATAAATGTGTACATATTATTTAGTCCATACAGCCTTGCTCAGACACCACAGCCTTATCTAGTCCCTTCTCAGCTTGCAGGAGATGAGCAGAGAATGTCATCTTTCCAGAAGCTGTTAGTAATTTCCACTGGCAACAGCAGTATTTGTGTTGAGATAGGATGATGGTTGGGCATAAGACAGTCAAGTGTGCTCTTCTGTTTTCTCTTGCTTTGTGCTACTGGAGATGAAGTCTGGGGAGAGCAATCTTACTGGTTGTTAAAAATACAAATTAATTAGCTTCATCCAGACCTAGGGAGTCATGATATCTGAGAGGAGGGCCCTAGAATCCGTTCTTAATAGGAAACTACAGTGATTTCTGTGTACATGAAAGCTTTACAAGCAATGTTTAGAAAAGCTGTTTTTAGCCTTGGCTTCATATTGGGATCCCCTGTATAGTTTTTAGAACTACCATCTCCAGTGTCTCAACCCCAGAGATTCTGTCACTTGTTGATAGAGTTTTGCCTCAAGTAGGTCTTAATGAAATGGCTCAACTTATTCCACTGTGAGGCCAATGTAAACACAGAGGGTCCCAGGTTCACTTCTGAAGATGAAGTACAAGGTCTGGTCAATGGGGAAGCCTCCATGGAGAGGCCTTCTCTGTGTTACATTTGATAGGGGAGGGTCAGTCTACCCCACATCCTTGATATGGTACTAGAACTTGTGTGTGTCTCCCGAAGATAAGTGCACCCCAAAATGGGAGAGGACTAAATCATATTGGTACTCCCACTTAGAAACTCCCTATATGTAAAGTTTTTCACATGTCCCCATAGCAAACAGACCACACATCCTCACTGGCCATGGGGTGGCTTTTGAATTTTACTGTGGATGCCAGGGAAGCCACTGGAACAGAACATAGGATGTAGGAGCATGGGAAGAGTGAGACAGAGAGATGTCCTTCTGTGACCACCAGAGAAATAAACCTAGGCTTCCAATATCAGTCCATTCAAGCAGAGCTTCCCAAAGTACATTTTAAGGTTGGGTTTTCTCCTTTGACTTTTGGCCCTCACCTGTGCCACCTGCTTCATTCATTCCCACCTACCTGGGTGTGTGGTACTGTCTTCTTTCTTTTCATGTGCCAGGGCTCTTAACTTCCCCCAAAGAAGGTGACCAGACCAAGTCTAGAGACAGCAAGACCTGTTTATAAGCAAAAGAAAGAGACTCTTGCTGGAGAATCTTTTATTTCAAATCCAGCACTATGGTAAGTAGAGAAGAGATGACATTACAGAAGGATATAGAAAATTATTTCTCCAAATGCTGTTTGGAGTCCCCTGTATGTAACCTCTTCCTCTCATTCTCTCCACAATCCCGAATTCAACAATTTATGCATTTGCTATAGTCTAAAAATTCCTGTGTGGTAGGGATCACGACTCTTCATCTGTTTTTCTAATGGCCAGAATCCATGGAAACAATCAGTTTCTATCTATTTGCATCTCTATACTTGCTCAGTGTCCTTTAACATAGCAAAAGGAATTGGAATGAGTCCCACATGGGTACCACAAAGGAGATTCCTCCTATGGAGAAAGAAGACCCTGGATGACTCCTTTTTCTCTGAGATGAAAGCGGATTCAAATTCTGTTGTCAGTCTAACTGCAGTCTATGTAGGACATTCCCAAATATTCCAAAGAGTCCGTGGTCCTGAAGATAGTGTCCCTAGTGAGACTAACCTGATGACCCCTTAGGGATCCAGGTCCAGTACCTTAGGCTGAGTCTGGGCCATCAGGTAGAACAGAGACCTGTTCTGATGGAGCAGTATCCCTGATGCAGGTGTGATGTTTCCTGTCCCTGAAAAGGACTCTCTGGAGTAAGAAGCTTCTACTTCAGTTAACACAGGTTACAGATAGCTGTAGTTTGGTCATAATTCTAGATATTTTGTGGTCTTAACCTTGCAGTGTTAAAGATCTCTCCTTCTCAGGTTGCATTAAGGTCGGACCTTGTGACAGGTTTTAATGCCTATGCTTGATGCCACTTAGAGATTCTGTAGTGACCGTTAGGAGTGCCAGTTACTTGAATGACCATCAAACATGGTAACCATCTTTGTGGAACTGTCTTCAAAACCTCACACCCATGTAAATTTTAATCAAATATAATATCTTATAGTGAAAGATACACATTCAAAGATAATTTGAATATCCCTGCATTTTTTCAGGAAAAACTATTTCATTCCTGATTGAACTTTGACCTTATCTACTGGGAAATTAATACAACATAATTTTATGAATAATTATAAAATAATTCATTGTATGGCTATAATTCATTAGTTATTACTAGAATAGATTCTCTATGTTGGTCACAATTTTACCTTCAGTGTGAATGCCTTATAATTCTACATACACTCTGAGACATGAATATATAAATGACTGACATGGAGAAAAACTGACATAAGTTTTTTTCATAAGATGAGGAAGTTTTATAATTCCTCCAGTATATAGAGAAGAACCTAGATACACACAGTGGTCATCATTCAAGAGAAATTGGTCTGTGGTTCTCCTTTTTAGTGAGATTTTAGTCCGGTTTTGGAATCAAGGTAATGCTGGCCTTGTACAATGAGTTTGGAAGCTTTCCTTCTTCCCTTACTTACTTTTTTTTTTTTTTTTTAACAACTTCAAAATAATAGGTGTTAACTCTTCTTTAAATGTTTGGTATATCCTCTGGAAATCCATCTGGTCCAGGACTCTTGTTTATTGGGAAAGTTTTGATCACTGATTCAATTTTTTCTACTGGTTATGGGTCTGTTCAAATTTTCTATTTCTTCCTGTTTCAGTTTTGGTAGTTTATATGTTTCTAGGAATTTGTCTGTTTCTTCCAGATTGCCCAATTTGTTGGCATATAATTGAGTATAATATTCTCTTATTATTATTTGTATCTCTGTGGTGTTGGTTGTGATCTTTCCTCTTTCACTCATTATTTTATTTATGTGGATCCTTTCCTTTTTCTTACTGATCTGGCTAGGGGTTATCGATTTTGTTGATTTGTCAAAGAACCAGCTCCCGGTTTCATTGATCCATTTTACTATTTTTTAATTTTGATATCATTGATTTCTTCTCTAATCTTTAGTATTTTACTTCTTCTGCTGTTTTTGGGCTTTATATGCTTTTTTTTTTTTTTTTTTTTTAGCTCCTTGAGGTGTAAAGTTATATTGTGTACTTGAAACCTTTCTTCCTTCTTTAGTAAGTCCTGGATTGCTATGTACTTCCCTCTTATGACCACCTGTGCTGAATCCCAGAGTTTTGGGAATGGACTGTTGTGTTTTCATTTTCATTGGCTTCTATGTACTTTTAAATTTCCTTTAATTTCTTGGTTAACCCATTCATTCTTTAGTAGGATGTTCTTTAATCTCCAAGTATTCATGGTTCTTCCACATTTTTTTCTTGTGTTGATTTTGAGTTTCATAGGGTTGTGGTCTGAAAATATGCATGGTATGATCTTGATAGGGTTGATTTGTGACCCAGTATGTGATCTCTTCTGGAGAATGTTCCATGTGCACTCAAGAAGAATGTGTATTCTGCTGCTTTAGAATGAAATGTTCTAAATATATCTGTTAAGCACATCCAGTCCAGTGTGTCATTCAAAGCCATTGTTACCTTGCTGATTTTCTGCTTAGATGATCTGCCCACTGATGTAAGTGGGGTGTTGAAGTCCTCTACTATTATGGTATTACTTGTGATTAATTGATTTATATGTTTGGGTGTTTCACATTTGGGGGTGTAAATATTTATAATTGTTAGATCTTCTTGGTGGATAGACCCCATAATTATGATATAATGCCCTTCTTCATCTCTTGTTACAGTCTTTATTTTAACATCTAATTGGTCTGATATAAGTTTGGCTACTCCAGCTTTCTTTTGATGACCATTAGCATTATAGATGGTTCTCCACCCCCTTACTTTCAATCTGCAGGTGTCTTTAGGTCTAAAATGAGTCTCTTTTAGGCAGAATATATGGTCTTGTGTTCTCATCCATTCTGATACCCTATGACTTTTGATTGGAGCACTTAGTCCATTGACATTTCGAGTGAGTACTGAAAGCTATGAATTTAGTGTCATTGTGTTGCCTAAAGAGTTGGTGTTTCTTTTTTTTTTAAAGTATTTTTTTTCATTTTATTATTTATTTTTGGGACAGAGAGAGACAGAGCATGAACGGGGGAGGGGCAGAGAGAGAGGGAGACACAGAATCGGAAACAGGCTCCAGGCTCCGAGCCGTCAGCCCAGAGCCCGACGCGGGGCTCGAACTCACGGACCGCGAGATCATGACCTGGCTGAAGTCGGACGCTTAACCGACTGCGCCACCCAGGCGCCCCAAGAGTTGGTGTTTCTGGTGATATTCTCTGGTCCTCTCTAGTCTTTGTTGGCCTTTTTTGTTTTGTTTTGTCTTTTCTCTACTCAAAGAATCCCCCTTAAAAATTTTTTGCAGGACTGGTTTAGTGGTCACAAACTTCTTTAGTTTTTGTTTGTCTGGGAGGTCATCACTCAAGAGAATAAAGGGACTGGCAGAGAAACATGCATTGATAAAGGCCTGGGTGTTCACTTCCCTCCACATAGTCTAATGAAAAAGAAGAAAAAATTACAATGGTGGAAGAGATGGTATGAAAAGTTACAAAAGTGCTCCTCGGGACAAGAATGCTTGGTGTAGCTGTTATCTCATGGGAGGATCCAGGTGTTCTTGTTCCTGTGAATATATTGGCTCCTCTGCTTGTGCATGCACAGAATGAAAGCCATAATGAGTCCTAAACACACAGTATCTGGGGGTACATCTGAACGCTGCATTGAGTAAGTCTACGTGACTGCCACAAAGTATAGCAGAGCAGGTTCCAATACTTACAGTGTTTGTGATGTATTTGTTGTTCCTTGGCACACACATCCATAGCAACTGTGATATTTACCAGTTCAGATAGGATCCTGTAGATGATATTGGAGAGGCCTATGGAGTCTGGGGCTGTTACTTAATTACTTAATGCTTTGCCCACCTGGAATTCCTGGGACTGATGGTAATGGCCTGGAAAACACTCAAGGACCAGAGTTGCCAATGGACTCACCTCTGAACACTGTCTGAAACTAGAATATAAGTCCATGATTTCTCCAAAATCATGGAGAAAATGTTTCAAACCAAAAGCTGCCAAGATATCTAGGATGCCCTAGAAGGAATGAGCAACACTTGGCTACATTCAGATGACTGTGAAAAATTTGTCAGATTTGTGCTGGTTCCACTTCAGTAAAGGAAAATAATGACATAAAAGGTAGAAATCCTGCAGGTTTCCATGGAAAATCTGAACAGAAAGTTCATTCCCAGTGTCAGATTCTCAGTTGCCATTTTTCAGGGTTCAAAATTTATGTTCACAAACAGAGAAACCAGCATGGAAACATAATTTGTGGACCACCTTTTCCATGAAAAATGAAATCTACAATATTCATTAACATCTAAAGTAATTATATGGTATATGACCCACTGTTACTAATGCTATCTTCCAATCATTTTAACATTGATGACTTTATGCTTCTGGACTAATTTTTTTTCCCACTGATGTCAAATAATATAATAGATACATATTTTTCTCTCTTCCTGGTTTTGGCACAAGTCTCCTAAAACTCTAATAATTTCAAAGTGATAATAGATAGTACTTGGAGAATTTCATGTTCTAATGAAGTGACTCTGGGTGGGCTTCTGGATGGGAGCTGACCACCAGAAAGACCAAGCCATGATCAGAACCTTGGGACATTCAGCTTCATCTCCCCAATCCCCTTACTCTAGAAAAGAAAAAAGGGCTGGAAATGGAGTTAATGACTGGTCATGCCTGCATGAAAAGGGGTCTATAAGAGCCCAATAGTATGGAGTTGGACAGCTTCCAGGCTGGTGAACACATCCACACAGGGAGGGTGACACGTCCTAACTCCATAGGGACAAAAGGTGTGTAGGACCCTTCCAGACCTCACACTATGTATCTCTTCATCTGGCTGCTCATCTGTACCCTTTATCATACACTTTGATAAGCTGGTAAACATAAATGTCTCCCTGAGGTTTGAGAGCCACACTAGCAAATTAATTGAACCAAATAGGAGATTATTGGAACCTAAAATCTATACCCAGTCATTCACAAGTGTGAGTAATAGCCTGACCTTGTGAATAGTGTCTGAAAGTATGTGTATTGTTGGGGAGGGGGCAGTCTTGTGAGATTGAACCCTTATGTGTGAGACCTAACAATATGTCTGGGTAAATAGTGCTCAAGTTGAGTTTAATTGCAAGACATACAGGTGGTGTTGGAGACTTGCTAGTTGTTGAATGGAAAGCACATTCCTCATATTTGTGACTAGAAGTGTCATATGTGCTTTGTGTGTATAGTAAGAGTGACATACAGGAGAGAAACACAGTAGAGAAGAACTGGCCTTTTTCCTTCAAAGGATAGAAACAATAGGGTTTTTTTTTTTCTTTACAACTGACCAAAACAATTTAGTTTAAAAAAATGTTTAGTGATCACCTAATTACTGGTAGAATCAGCATTTGAACCTGGGTACTGACAGCAAAGGCAGGAATTCACATGCCCTTCCAGAAAAACAACTGTTCTTGGATTCTCTCCTCTGGCCATCAATTCTTCATCCAGAAGCCTTCACGTGGAATAGCCTTCATGGTCTGAGACTAGACTAGACTAGTCTTTTAAAAAAATGTTTTATTTTTTATAGTTTAAGAAAACTATATGTGTGAAGAGAGAGAAATAGAAGTAGAGTGAGAGAGGAGACAAAGCCCTCATTCTTAGCATATATACAGAAGTACAAAGCCTGAAGAAAAGGATATCACAACGGAACAAATAGGCACAATAAATAACTATAGACTTTGAAAAAAAAAGATTATCTAAAGGTTAATGCCTAAACTCCATAGTAACAGGAAGTAGTAACAAAAACAACAAAGGTGCTCAACATCACTTACCACTGAAGAAATCCATATCAAAACTATGTTGAAATATCATGTGACACCTATCAAAATAAAAAACATAAGAAACAACATGTGTTGATAAGGATCTGGAGAAAAAGGAACCCTCATACTGCTGTTGGGAATGCAAACTGTTACAGCCACTCTGGAAAATAGTATGGAGGTTCTTCAAAAAGTTAAGTACACAACTACCCAACTATCCAGCAATTGCACTTGTAGGTATTTACCCAAAGGATAAAAAATTACGGATTCAAGGGGTACATGCACCATGATGTTTATAGCAGCATTATCAACAATAGCCAAACTAGAAAAGAGCCCAAAAGTCCACCGACTGATGAATGGATAAGGAAGATGTGGGGTGTGTACAATGAAATAGTACTCAGTCACCATAAGAACTAAATCTTGTCATTTGCAATGATGTGGATGGAGCTAGAGTGTACAATGCTAAGTTAAATAAGTCAGGGAAAGACAGATACCATATGATTTCACTTATATGTGGAAATTAAGAAACATAACAGATGAACATATGGGGGAGGGGAAAGAGATGGGAAACAAACCATAAGAGACTCTTAGCAATAGAGAATAAACTTATGGGTGATGGAGGGATGTGGGAGGGGCATAGGCTAGATGGGTGATGGCTATTAAGAAGGGCAGTTATTATGATGAGCACTAGATGTTGCAAATAAGTGATCAGTCACTGAATTCTACTGAAACCAACATTTTGCTGTATGTTAATGAACTATAATTTAATTAAAAATTAAATAATAATAATAATAAAGCAAAAAAAAATTAAGCCTTGATTATAGGCTGCTTGAGATTTTCTCTCTGCCTCTCCACACATACACACCAAAATAAATAAATGTTTAAAAATTCTAATCCTTCAACATTTTCATCAATATTTGGTGTTCTTCTCTTTTTTTATTTCAGTTATTCCAGAAAATACTGTTTTCTGACTGTAAATATGAAGTGGTCTTACTACAGTTTTCCTGGCGACTCAAATTAAAATTGCTTAAAAGCAGGGGTGCCTGGGTAAGTCAGTCAGTTAAGCATCTGACTTCGGCTCAGGTCATGATCTCGTGGTTTGTGGGTTTGAGCCCCGCGTAGGGCTCTGTGCTGACAGCTCAGAGCCTGGAGCCTGCTTTGGATTCTGTGTCTCCTTCTCTCTCTGCCCCTCCCTGACTTGTGCTCTGTCTCACTCTGTCTCTTAAAAGTAAATAAATGTAAAATTTTTTTTTAATTGCTTAAAAGCATAAAGTTGAACAAAAATCAAAAGGGTGACATTAAAACATCAGTGAGGCTTGATATTAAACCAAGAAACCTCCCCTCCTACTGTTCTTTATCCCCAAACTCTGTCTTCTCCTTGTATTGCTCTGAAGCACTGAGATTCGTTTTCAGTAACAGAATGGATGTGTAGGAGAGGAAAACTTTTTTCTTCTCCCATTCTCACTTCTTTAGCTGGTTATTTTATTTTATATTTTATTTATTTTATTATTTTATTTTATTTTATTTTCTCAACTTAGTTAACATACAGTGTAGTCTTGGTTTCAGGAGTAAAATCCAGTGATTCATCACTTACATATAACACCCAGTGCTCATTGAACAAACGCCCGTCTTAATTCCCATCACCCATTCCCCCCCCCATCACCTCCATCCCCATCAACCCTCAGTTTCTTCTCTTTATTTAAGAGTCTCTCATAGTTTGCCTCCCTCTCTGTTTTTATCTTATTGTTCTTATCCTCCCCCTACGATCATCTGTTAAGTTTCTCAAATACCACACATGAGTGAAATCATGTAATATCTTTCTCTGACTAACTTATTTTGCTTAGCATAATACCCTCCAGTTCCAACCATGTTGTTGCAAATGGCAAGATTTCATTCTTTTTCATCTCCTAGTAGTTAGTGTTCCATTGTGTATATATACCACATCTATATATAATCCATTCACCGGTTGATAGACATTTGAGCTCTTTCCATAATTTGGCTATTGTTGATAGTGCTGCTATAAACATTGGGGCACTAACCCCTCCACAATTGAAAATCTGTGTATCTTTTGAGTCCCCAGAACTTAAAACCATACCTACTTTTCCATAGAAATAGCCTATTCTTGGCCTGAAGCCTTACATAAAACATTAACAGTCAATCATTCCATTCTTAGTATGTTGTCTGTGTTATATAGAGTACTGTTATAATTTAGTAAGCTTGAAAAAAGAAAACATTAACTAAACTATGATGAAAACGCATTTCCAGTAGTACATCATATTCATAAAAAAATAATGTGTATAAAGTGACCAGTCCTGTTTAGACACATGTTATTAAATGGTCAACTGTTTTTTTTAATATGTCTGAAAAGATCAAGGGGGGAATGGATGTCTAGAGAGGTATAATTATTCTCAGTGTGTCTCTCTTTTTCTTTTGACCCCATTCAAGTTTTTTTTTTTTTTTTTTTGCATGACATATATTACTCATTTTACTCTTAATTAGCTCATGCTATGGTTTTATAGCTTCTGTGAATGCAGAATGGTTTGATTGTTGCTGTTTCACAGACATAAGGGGCTATTAGATGATGGGGAATTCATGCTTCCCTACTTTTCCATGGAAGATTAAGGACACTGCCATGTATAATGTATGAAGAAAGTCTACATGGAGATGTTATTTGTAATTGACATATGAGAGTGATATCAGTCACCAAGAAGTAAGTGTTTAGGCCACTATTCTTTCCATTAAAGTAAGAGAGAGAAACATTCTGAATTTAAATAGTTTTGGCAGTCGCTCTATAGAAAGAATATGGTGGCAGTTCATAAAAATCTGAGTATATCTTCATAATAGCAATTGTTACAAGTCAAGAATATTAGTTATACTGTTGAAATAAAGATATTTTCAAAGACATTTGAGGAAAGTATAGATAACTGTTCTGTAAAAGTATGTAAAAATTTAGAAATCTACTTTTACTCAATAATTAGTCTCAGTTTGAGTAGCACGGAAAGCATAACTCACAGATCCTTATATCAGAGGAACAAGAATGGTTCTTGAAAGATTGTGATGGGTATTTTGATCAAAGATCATACAGTGATTTTGCAGTGGTTTGTTTAGTGTGTATTTTAAATTCATATATTTTCATTAATAATCCTGAATGGATTTTAATGTCTTAACACTGACTTTTAATGAAAGACGTGTTATCCTACACCAACCTTAGCCTGCCCCATCTTCATCAAGGTTGCAGGTAAACAGTAACCCAAAGTACACTTGACCCTTGTATAACATGGGTTTGAACTGTGGTGTAGGTCCAACTTCTAGTCAGATTTGTTTTTAGTACAGTACTGTAAATGTATTTTCTCTTCCTTTTGATTTTCTTAATAGTTTCTATTCTTGAGTGCCCTTTCTGGTAAGAATACGTATCGAACACCTATATATATCAAATATATATTAATTGACTACTTTTGATAAGTTTTCTTGTCAACAGTAGACTATTAAAATGAAGTATTGGGGAGCCAAATTTGACAGATTTTCAACTGCATGGGTGGTGCATACACTGAACTCTTAGAATCTTCAACGATCACTTGTACTTGTTAAAACAAAGGGATGATATCACTAATAATCTCTTTTCCCAGTGGCCTTAAGCTACAAATTATTTGAGTTTAATTTTCCCAAAGTTTATATATTACATCTTTTCTTCCTTTTTGTAACTGCTGGGACATTATGGTGTTATTAAGAAGGATGACAAAGAAGGATTATTGAGAGTGTAGATGAATAATTTCTTGATACTGCTGACTTGGAATCCATTTTGTATAACCAGGCTGGCTGCGGGGTTCTGAAATGACTCTAGCTCCACCCAATAGCAAACACACTAGATAACAGCCCCTACAGTCACAAGCAAATATAAGTTCTATAGTTTTCAGTATACAGGTCTTTTACATCTTTGGTTATGTTTATTCCTAGGTATTTTATGATTCTTGGTGCAATTTTGAGTGGGATCAGTTTCTTTATTTGTCTTTCTTTTGCTTCATTGTTAGTGTATAAGAACGCAACTGATTTCTATACATTAATTTTGTATACTGCGACTTTGCTGAATTCATGTATCAGTTCTAGCAGACTTTTGGTGGAGTCTATCGGGTTTTCCATGTATAATATCATATTATATGAAAAAAGTGAAAGCTTAACTTCATCTTTGCCAATTTTGATGCCTTTGATTTCCATTTGTTGTCTGCTGATGTTAGCACTTCCAACACTATGTTAAACAACAGCGGTGAGAGTGGACATCCCTGTCGTGTTCCTGATCTCAGGGAAAAAGCTCTCAGTTTTTCCCCATTGAGGATGATGTTAGCTGTGGGCTTTTCATAAATGGCTTTTATGATGTTTAAGTATGTTCCTTCTATCCCGACTTTTTTGAGGGCTTTTATTAAAAAAACAATGCTAAATTTTGTCAAATGCTTTTTCTGCATCGATTGACAGGATCATATGGTTCTTTTCTTTTATTAATGTGATGTATCACATTGATTGATTTGCAAATGTTGAACCAGGCCTGTAGCCCAGGAATGAATCCCACTTGATCATGGTGAATAATTCTTTTTATATGCTGTTGAATTCGATTTGCTAGTATCTTATTGAGAATTTTTGCAGCCATATTCATCAGGGATATTGGCCTGGAGTTCTCTTTTTTTGCTAGGTCTCTGTCTGGTTAGGAATCAAAGTAATGCTGGCTTCATAGAATAAGTATGGAAGTTTTCTTTCCCTTTATATTTTTTGGAACAGCTTGAGAAGGATAGGTATTATCTCTGCTTTAATGTCTGGTTGAGTTCCCCAGAGGAGCCATCTAGTCCTGGACTCATATTTGTTGGGAGATTTTTGATAACTGATTCAATGTATTCGCTGGTTATGGGTCTGTTCAAACTTTCTATTTCTTCCTGTTTGAGTTTTGGAAGTGTGTGGGTGCTTAGGAATTTGTCCATTTCTTCCAGGTTGTCCAGTCTGTTGGCATATAATTTTTCATAGTATTCCCTGATAATTGCTTGTATTTCTGAGGGATTGGTTGTAATAAATCCATTTTCATTCATGATTTTATCTATTTGGGTCATCTCCCTTTTCTTTTTGAGACACCTGGCTAGAGGTTTATCAATTTTGTCTATTTTTTCAAAAAAAACAAAAAACAAAAAAAAACCTCTTGGTTTCATTGATGTGTTCTACTATTTTTTGGATTCTATATTGTTTATTTCTGCTTTGATCTTTATTTGTCTTCTTCTGCTGGGTTTGGGGTGTCTTTGCTGTCCTGCTTCTAGTTCCTTAAGGTGTGCTGTTAGATTTTGTATTTGGGATTTTTCTTGTTTCTTGAGATAGGGCTGGATTGCCATGTATTTTCTTCTCAGGACTCCCTTTGCTGCATCCCAAAGCATTTGGATTGTTGTATTTTCATTTTCATTTGTTTCCATATATTTTTTAATTTCTTCTCTAATTGTCTGGTTGACCCATTCATTCTTGAGTAGGGTGTTTTTTAACCTCCATGCTTTTGGAGGTTTTCCAGACTTTTCCCTGTGGTTGATTTCAAATTTCATAGCATTGTGGTCTGAAAGTGTGCATGGTATGATCTCAACTCTTTTATATTTATGAAGGACTGTTTTGTGACCCAGTATGTGATCTATCTTGCAGAATGTTCCATGCACACTCAAGAAGAAAGTATATTCTGTTGGTTTGGGATGCAGAGTTCTAAATATATCTGTCAAGTCCATCTGATCCAATATATCATTCAGAGCCCTTGTTTCTTTATTGATCCTGTGTCTAGATGATCTATCCATTGTTGTAAGTGGAGTACTAAAGTCCCCTGCAATTACCACATTCTTATCAATAAGGTTGCTTATGTTTGTGATTACTTGTTTTATATATTTGGGGGCTCCTGTATTCAGCTCATACACATTTATAATTGTTAGCTCTTCCTGATGGATAGACCCTGTAATTATTATATAATGCCCTTCTTCATCTCTTGTTACAGCATTTCATTTAAAGTCTAGTTTGTCTGATATAAGTATGGGTACTCTGGCTTTCTTTTGACTTCCAGTAGCATGACAGATAGTTCTCCATCCCCTCACTTTCAATCTGAAGGTGTCCTCAGGTCTAAAATGAGTCTCTTGTAAACAGCAATTAGATGGGTCTTGGGTTTTTTACCCATTCTGATACCCAATGTCTTTTGGTTGGAGCATTTAGTCCATTTACAATTCAGTGTTATTATTGAAAGATACGGGTTAGAGTCACTGTGATGTCTGTAGGTTTCATGCTTGTAGTGATATCTCTGGTCCTTTGTGGTCCTTGCAACATTTCACTCACAGAGTCCCCCTTAGGATCTCTTGTAGGGCTGGTTTAGTGGTGATGAATTCCTTCAGCTTTTGTTTTCCTTTATTTTTCCTTTATTTTTCCTTCTATTCTGAATGATAGACTTGCTGGGTAAAGGATTCTAGGCTGCAAATTTTTCCTGTTCATCACTTTAAAGATTTCCTGCCATTCCTTTCTGACCTGCCAAGTTTCAGTAGATAGGTCTGCCTCTAGTCTTATGGGTCTCCCTTTATAAGTTAGAGCATGTTTATCTCTAGCTGCTTTCAGAATTTTCTCTTTATCCTTGTATTTTGCCAGTTTCACTCTGATATGTCATGCAAAAGATCGATTCAAGTTACATCTGAAGGGAGTTCTCTGTGCCTCTTGGATTTCAATGCCTTTTTCCTTCCCCAGATCAGGGAAGTTCTCAGCTCTGATTTGTTCAAGTACACCTTCAGCCCCTTTCTCTTTCTTCTTCTTCTGGAATTCCTATGATGCAGATATTGTTCCCTTTGATTGCATCACTTAGTTCTCGAATTCTCCCCTCATACTCCGGATTTTTTTCTCTTTTTCTCAGCTTCCTCTTTTTCCATAATTTTATCTTCTAATTCACCTATTCTCTCCTCTGCCTCTTCAATCTGTGCTATGGCCACCTCCATGTATTTTGCACTACATTTATAGCATTTTTAAATTCCTCATGACTATTTCTTAGTCCCTTGATCTCTGTAGCAATATATTCTCTGCTGTCCTCTATGCTTTTTTCAAGCCCAGTGATTAATTTTATGACTAGTATTCTAAATTCTTCTTCTGTTATATTGCTGAAATCGGTTTTGATCAATTCATTAGCTGTTGCTACTTCCTGGAGTTTGTTTTGAAGAGAATTCTTCCGTTTCATCATTTTGGGTAGTCCCTGTGGTAGCTCCAAACTGCAGGGCACTTCCCCTGTGCTGTCCAGAGTAATTTGTGTTGGTGGGCGGGGCCACAGTCAGACCCAAGGTCTGCTACCACCCCATCGCTGGGGCCACAGTCAGACTGGTGTGTACCTTGTCTTCCCCTCTCCTAGGGGCAGGGCTCACTGTGGAGTGGTGTGGCCCCTGTCTGGGCTACTTGCACACTGCCAGGCTTATGGTGCTGCTTCAATGGGATCTGGCCAAGGGCATATTAACTGGGGTAGATCTACTAGGTTCACATGGGTGGGAGAGGTAGGCTTAGCTTGCTTTGCCTTGGGTGGCCCCCTGCGAGAGGGGCCCTGCAGCACTGGGAGGGAGGCAGGCCCCTAGGATGGATGGATCCACATAAGCACAACGTTGGTTGTTTGCGCAGTGCAAGGAAGTTCGGTGATGGGAACTGGTTCCCTTTGGAATTTCGGCTCAGGGATGGGAGAGGGAAATGGTGCTTGCTAATGCCTTTGTTCCCCCGCTGAGCTGAGGTCTATCTTCCAGGGCTGAACAACTCTCCCTCCCGGTGTCCTCTCATCCTCCCTGCTCTCCAAGAGTAGAGCTGTTGACTTTTAACATTCCAGATGTTAAGTCCCGCTGACTGTCAGAACTCACAGAGTCCGACCCCTCTGCTTTTGCAAGCCAGACTTTGGGGCCTCTGCCTTGCCCAGCAGGCTGTCCCTCCACCGCCCCAGCTCCCTCCTGCAAGTCTGTGTATACACACCACCTATCTGCCCTTCCTCCCTTCTTCTGTGGGCCTCTTGTCTATGGTTGGCTCTGGAGAGTCTGTTCTGCTAGTCTTCTGGCGGTTTTCTGAGTTATTTAGGCAGATGTGGGTGGAATCTAAGCCATCAGCAGGACGAGGTAAGCCCCGTGTCCTCTTACGCAGTCATCTTCCCAGGTCTTCCTAGTTTCATGTTTTAAATACAGTTAGTGCCTCAGACTGAACTCAAGCTGGATTCCATGCGGACTCGATTCAATCTCTTGGTTCCCATTCAAGGTGTGCCTGCCTCTTCCTTCTATTTTTCTACCACCTAGTAAGGAATCAATTTTTATCATTCTTTGATTAAACCTGAGAGATAAATGAAGTAAGGGAGCCATAGGTTCAGCCCTGGCATTAAGTGAATTCTGCCTGTTCCTCTTCTACCTTACTGGATAAATAATGTTTGCATGGAGAGATACCTTGCTCTGGGCACTCTCAGTCATAAAAGAAGAACATTATCCTGGAGACAGAAAAAATTGGACAGGAACCTTAGTTAGCATGAGCACTAATGCTTCTGTTAATACTCCCAGTCCATCTGTGTTGCACTGGAGAAATCCCACAGAGTTTCAGGAACCCCGGAGGACATTATTAAGTGAGGGAAGGGCACATACGGGAGATTGGAGTTCCACAATTCCTCTACATCAGTTAACCTCCCATGTCAGAGTCTCTGGACCAAGACTTTGTGATTGAGCTGATGAGAACACAAAGATGAGCCTGTGAAGCCTCTGATCACACATGAAAGACAAAGCTGAAATGTACTGTTACACATTTCAGAGTATGGGCACTTTATTTGGCTTGATATTTGAATAAAACAGATGTTTTCATGTTTACTTTTAGATTGCAATGTACTTACCTACTGCTCTGGACATTTATTTCACAGCAGTTATTATGTGTCCTCTCAAGAATGTTAGGCACCT
Organism: Felis catus; assembly: GCF_018350175.1. Taxonomy (NCBI): domain Eukaryota; kingdom Metazoa; phylum Chordata; class Mammalia; order Carnivora; family Felidae; genus Felis; species Felis catus. The sequence goes on along the minus strand of NC_058382.1, from coordinate 4,773,780 downwards.
AACACCGCTGAGAAACATTACAGGTCCGTGTGCTTTATCTTCTCTGTACTCTGTGTAGTATCCCTCCACATTAAGGTTAATATTTTCCGCATATATCAAAATACCTTGGGAGGATTTCCTGAACGATGTGCCTAACTCACCTCATTTAATCTGGAAATTCACTTCTTTGTTTCACATTGTTTTTAGTCTCCTTTAGAACATGAACGCTGTCTCCTACGTTTGCTGGAGATACTAGTGTTTGAAGAGGAAATTGTAAATCAGACCTTGCTTCTGAAAGTTTCCATTTGATTCTATACTCATGTCACAGATATACTGTTCCTTATCACTTCTCTATTGTTCTAGTAGAAATAAACATGCCTCATATATACTCAACCATCTTAAAATGGTAAAATATAACTCAGCTGAAAAGATAAATGAGACAAAAAACTTTCAATGTCCTAGGGGATTCACAAACAATAGCTACATTGGTTATATCAATGTGAGTCTTTTTTCTCTGTGGTGTGTTTGCAGGACACAAAAACCTTCCATCACAAATAGATTTATACGTTTTAAGCCCCTGAAAACTTTTCTTAGTTTTAATGACCAAAAAATTTTCATTCTATCACATTTATTATTTTTATTCATTTTGTACTTTTTACATTTTGTGTTGTATCCTTACTCCCCTCTTTTGGTTGATCATTTCTGTGGTTTAATCATGCTTGCATTATCATTGTTATTTTGAAACCTGCTGAATCTTCTTTTAGCGTTTCCTCTGTATAGTGGTCTGTGTGTTCCTCTTAGACAAATTCAAAGTCAGACAATCTGGGCTAAAACTAGGACTCTTAGTGAAGTTTTGCCAGGACATTCTTTTAAAAGATTAAAAACAGTTCTAATGTTCTCATCGGTTACTGTGGATCATGGGTGAATTTATGTGTTAGAATTTTAAGTAGTGTGTAGTAAATGTTCAAGAACAATTGTTTCTGTTCTTATAATTTCTACAATTATCTTTAAGTTCAAAGTCATGCATGATTATTATTGTTTCTTCTTATTCTTTTCCTTCTCCTAATTCTTCCTCTTCCTCTTCTTTCTTGGAATTTAAGTGTATCTGTTGAGTATGTTAGCATCACATACAAGCTTGTGAGAAATGTGGAAACTCAGACCCCAACCTGAAATCCAAGTCAGAATATGAATTTAACATGATCTTCAGTTCTTTGTCATATGCATTAACATTGGTGAAGTATACGTCTAGCTCATCATCACTTGTCCATTATTCTATGCCTGTCTTTATGTCTGTAGGATGTTATGTTGATAACTATGGCTTTGTAGTATACTTTAAATTAGGAAGTGCATTGCCACCAAGGTGTCCTTCATTTTCAGGATTATTCTGGATATATGTTACCCTGTGACATCCGTGTGAAAGTTTGGATGGATTTTGATATTTCTGCCAAAAATGGCATTGGGATTTTGATAGAGATTACATTACATCAGTAAGCCCTTTGAGTACTACTGACAGCTCAATAATATTAAGTATTTGAATCCAATAATATGGATGTGCTTTCATTTGTTTCTTCTTTCCATTCCTGCACAATATTTTATAGCATTAATCATACCAGGCTTGACCTCTATATGTTAAATTGTAAACATTTTATATTTGGACGTGCTACTTTAAATGTATTACATCTTTATTTTGGGAATTGTTCTTTGTTGTGTAGAAACACAACTAATTTTTATGTGTTGGGTTTGTATTCTCCAACTATGTAAAATTTGTGTGAGTTTTAATAAGTTTATATATAGGTATTCTTCAGAAGAGAGAAAAATGGTAGTGCAGTAGGACCCTAGACTCCTTGCAGCTGACAAACATGACTTGATAACTGACAAATCATTCTAAATACTCAGAAATGGGCCTAAGACTGACAGAACAAACTCCCCAACTTAAGGGAGAGAAAAGGCCACATTGAAGAAAGTAGAAAGTTCAGAGACCTGATTTAAGGAGAAAAGGATTGCAGCGCTGCAGAGGGCAGGGAGCCTGGGTCAAGGTGAAGGTCACGTGAGACAGAAGCACACACAGGAATGCGTAAGGAGAACATTTCCCCAAAACCATTGACTTGGAAAATGAGAAGGACCGAATTTTGTGAGCTCTTGAAGCTAGCCTATCTTAAAGCTGGACTTTTAAAGATCAGCAGACTTGGCTGGGATACAGCCAAAAGGACACTGTGCTGCTTCTGGAAAGAAGGCAGACAAACCACCTGGGGGCAATCAACATGGACAAAGCCATCTGAAGAATGCCTGGGGAACACAAGGTGGGAAATTATTTACTACAGTAGGGACACTTCACTGACAGGCACCATTCATTGAGATGCATATTTTGGAACTAAAGACCTAGCTGGAACTTCTTCTTTCCCCTGCCCCTCAGCATAAACACAGAGACACCTGAGGGAAGTAGCTCTGTAGGGACTTTGGATGTCTGCCTTGCTTACACCAAGCCATACCCCTCAATGCTCTGGTGGGACTGCCCTTTTCTGTCAAGCTTGCCTCAGTCCCAGCAAGGTCTGCCCCTGTCCCAGAAGACCTACACAAGCTGCTGCCTATACTACATCTGACCACACAGTTCTGTTGTGCCTCAATTTTGTTGGAGTTTATGTCAGGCCTATATTCACAAGCAGACAACAGATCACCCAGCTATGACTTACCATGTTCAGGCCAGGGATCCTATACTGTCTGTACCAGTCAAGGAGAGCATCTGCAGGCCACTGTCCTAAAAGACAGAGCAGGAGACATAACTGTCTTTTCTAATATACAGAGGAGGGTAGAGCCTTAGACAAAATGCCAAGATGGAAGAATTTATCCAAAATAAAAGAACAAGATATGGCCATGGCCAGAGAAATACGGGAAACAGTTATGAGAAACATGCTTGATGGAGAACTTAAGGCAATATTCATAAGGATAGTCACTGGGTTGAGAAAAGAATAGTGAGAACCTTACCAGAGAGCTGACACAGTTAAAAAAAAAAAAATCCAACAGAGATGAATAGTGCAATGAAGAAGGTTGAGGGACACCTGGCTGGGTCACTCAGTTAAGCACCCACCTTTTTTTTTTCTCTCCAAAGTGATAGTTTATTGAAGATTTTCTCATTTTTTAATTTATTTTTTATTTTTAAATTTTATTTTTATTGTTTTAAGTTTACATCAGAATTAACATATAGTGCAACAATGATTTTGGGAGTAGATTCCTTAGTGCCCCTTACCCATTTAGCCCATCCCCCCTCCCACAATCCCTCCAGTGACCCTCAGTTGTTCTCCATATTTATGAGTCTCTTCTGTTTTGTCCCCCTCACTGTTTTTATATTATTTTTGTTTCTCTTCCCTTATGTTCATCTGTTTTGTCTCTTAAAGTCCTCATATGAGTGAAGTCATATGATTTTTCCTTCTCTGACTAATTTCACTTAGCATAATACCCTCCAGTTCCATCCACGTAGTTGCAAATGGAAAGATTTCATCCTTTTTGACTGCCAAGTAATATGCCATTGTATATATATACCACATCTTCTTTATCCATTCATCCATCGAGAGACATTTGGGCTCTTTCCATACTTTGGCTATTGTTGATAGTGCTGCTATAAACATGGAGGTGCATGTGTCCCTTCAAAACAGCACACCTGTATCCAGTGGATAAATGCCTAGTAGTGCAATTGCCGGGTCGTAGGTAGTTCTATTTTTAGTTTTTGAGGAACCTCCATACTGTTCTCCAGAGTGGCTGCACCAGCTTGCATTCCCAAGCACCCAACTTGATTTTGGCTCAGGTCATGATGTCACAATTTGTGTGACAGAGCACTGACTTGGCCTTGTAGTGACTTCATGGAGCCTGATAAGGATTTTCTCCCTCTCTCTGTCTCTCAAAATAAAAACTATGGTTTTTGTTTTTTTTTTTTAATTTTTTTTTCAACGTTTATTTATTTTTGGGACAGAGAGAAACAGAGCATGAACGGGGGAGGGGCAGAGAGAGAGGGAGACACAGAATCGGAAACAGGCTCCAGGCTCCGAGCCATCAGCCCAGAGCCTGACGCAGGGCTCGAACTCACGGACTGCGAGATCGTGACCTGGCTGAAGTCGGACGCTTAACCGACTGCGCCACCCAGGCGCCCCAAAAACTATGTTTTTTAAGTAAAGGAAAAAAAAGATTGGAAATCGGCTTGATGCAGTGAACAGTAGGTTGTAAGAAACAGGAATGACTTTATAAGCTAAAAGAAAAACTAAAGAAAAATAATGAATCTAAGCAAAAGACAGAAGAATTAAGCAAAATAATTGACTTTGGGAACTCAAAGACTCTATCAAATGTAATAATATTCATATCATAGAAGTCCCAGAAGAAGAAGAGAGAGAAAAGGGGACAGAGTATTTATTTCAAGGTATAATAGTAAAAATCTTCTGTAATCCTGGAAGGAAACAGACATCCAGATCCAGGAGTATCAGAATGGATTTGAAAAAAAAAATCTATATGCGACTACAAGAGACTCAGTTTAGACAATACAATCATCTACATATTGACAGTGATGGAGGAACATTTGTCATGCACCTGGATGTCAAAACAAAGCCAGAGTAGCAATACTTACATCAGACAAACCAGACTTTTTTGTTCTTGTATTATGTTTATCCTGCTTTGGTGTCAGGGTAATGCTGGCCTCATAGAATATTTTTGAATGTGTTCCCTCTATTCTGCTATTTGGAGGATTTTGAGAAAGATTGTCTTTAATTATTTTTATTAAATGTCAGTCAGAATTGACCAACGAAGGCATGTGATCTTGGGCTTTTCTGTGCTGAGAGATTTTTTTTATTTTGAGTTCAACTTTCATTCTTCTTATGGGTGTAAAAAGATTTCTTAATTCTTGGGTTTAAGGCTCATAATTCAATCTCAGTAACTTGTGCATTTTTGGGAATTAACTGGATTTCTTTTCTAAGTTATTTGATTTGTAAATATATAATTGCATATGTAGTTAAAGCATTGCCAATTTTGTTATTTTTCTAGTTAAACTGGGCATTACTTTCAATGTTATGATATTTTTTAGTTTGGCCTCTATTTAATTTACTTCTGATTTTTCTTTCTAAGTAAAATAATTTCAGATATTGTTTGGTATTTCCTTCCTCTACTAAATTGCAGCTAAATGTCTTCCTTTTCTAGTTCCTTGTGGTATAATGTTGTTTATTTCAAAGTTTTTCTTAAATGAAACATTTATAGTATAAGAAAATTTGAAAATCAAAAGTCTAGTAGTCAACTTAGCAGAAATAAACAATACAAGTGATGACAAAAATAATAAAAGAAAAAAGAAAAATAAGGATTCTTTAGGGTTTTCTATATATCATGTCATCTGTGAACAAAGATAATTTTTTTAGTAGTTTGTAGCCTTCATTATTTGTAGTGTATTCCTTTGGCTTTGGTAACCTGGTAATGCTGATACCACAGAGACTATTTTGATATTTTCCTTTATCATCATTCCTTGGAAATGCTTGAGGACTTTTGAAGTACTTTCTCATGAAATGTTTGTTCGAATTATCCAGTGAATTCATCAGACTTAGGACTTTTCCTTGTTCAGTTTTCTTTTATTATTCTTTCAATTTACACAGTATTCAGCAGTAGTGATTTTTTTAAAAAATTTCTTTGTGTTATAGTTCAGGTAGGTTATACCTTTCTTTGGAAGTTATACTTATCTATTGGTATCAATTTGTGGGCATATAATTATCCATTGTCACTTCTTATAATTATTTTTATTTCAGTGGTATCAGTTACACTGTGTTTACTTTCACTTCACTTGGGATTTTAGTTGCTCTTTTTTCTTTCATTCTGACATGATTAAAGGTCTATCAATTTTGTTGATCTTTTTTGAAAGCCAAATCTTCCGATGGTTGTTATGGTCTTATTTTTACTGTATCCTATTTTGTTGATTTTGGCTTTAAGTTTCCTTGTGTGTTAATTTTGGGCTCGTCTGGTACTTTTCCTGATTATTCGAGGTAGAGGAAAATGATTTGTGCTTTAGGATGGCAATACTACAGAATTATCTGTTAGGGTATAGGGTCAGTTCATTACTTGCAACTTTATGTGTCCATGGAGGAGAGGGAGACAGAGAATCTGAAGCAAGCTCCAGGCTCTGAGCTCTCAGCACAGAGCCAGATGTGAGGCTCGAACTCACAAACCCTGAGATTATGATCTGAGCCAAAGTCAGACGCCTAACCGACTGAGTAACCCAGGTGCCTCCTTGCTGACATTTTCTGATTGATTTTAAGGTTGTATAATAGAAGTTGTCATTATATTCATCTGAGAGTAGTAAGTGGAATGATTTTACTTTCCTGTTATTTGATATCTTTCAGCTGTATCTTCACATGGCACCCAGAGCTTCCTGTAAAACCTTGCTTAGAACCTTTTATCTAATAAGTGTCAGTGGATACATATACATATAGTACCCTTGAGAATTTGCACTTAATGATAGACTGGGCCAATATTGGGGAGAGTGAAGGGCATCAAACATACCCTGATGAACCTATCCAGAGACAACTGTCCATAAGAAGAGTCTCACCGCCCAAAATGGTAAAGGATATAAAGGTTTTTGCAAAACCTCCCCTTTTAAGTCAGCTACTTCTGTAAAGCAGTGTGTTTCAGTAAAAAAAAAAAAACTGAAATCAAATATTCAAACAAATATTTGTCTAAAGAAAATTTGGAAAACCTGGAATGTTACTCATCCATGTTGAAAATAAGCATTTGAACCAATTTGAAAATAGGATTGCATTGACCTTTCAGTCAAATATTTCTGAAAAATCAGAGATTTAGAAATGAAGAAGAAAGTGTTAAGTGGTATCAGTTTGAAGAATACATCTCAAAGAAGTTGACCCAAAGGGGTATCAGTTTGAGGAATACATCACAAAGAAGTTGACCCAACAAAATTACCAGAGTATGTTTAATGGAAATAGAATTGCTCATTGCAGTGAATCTGAGATAAAATTTAACCAGGGCTCAAATGTTAACAAATGTATGAACACATTTTCCAGAGAAACATTATGAATGTAATGAATGTAGGGAAATCTTCTATCAAAGCTCAAAACTTGTTATACTAAAGAGTACAAATATGGGAGAGAATCCTTATAAATATAATGCATGTGGGAAAGATCTGAAGGAGTCCTCCAGTGTTGGTGATCATCAGACGATTTGTGAGGGGAAAAACCCATACACATGTTATAAATCTGGAAGTATGTTCAGTCAGTCACCAAGACTAAATACACATGAGACAATTGGTACTGGAGAGAAAAGGTACACTTATAAGGAATGTGGCATAGACTTTCATTGGCACTCGGCACTATCTCAACATCAGCAAATGCATGCTGGAGAGAAATCATACAAATGTGAAGAATGTGGTAAAAGCTTTAAGGATTGCTTATCACTAAATAGACATGGGCAAATCCATATTAGAGAGAGACTTGACAAATGTCAACAATGTGGCAAGGCCTTTAGCAGGCACTCTTACCTTCCTAGACATCACAGCATCCATACTGGAGAAAAACCTTACCAATGTAAGGAATGTGGTGAGGCCTTTAGCCACCTCTCAACACTTACTCACCATCACAGAATGCACAGTGGAGAGAAACCTTACAAATGCAAGGAATGTGACCAGGCCTTTAATCACGGTTCAACCTGTACTCATTATCACAGAATTCATGCTGGAGCAAACCTTACCAATTTAAAGAATGTGGGAAAATGTTTAGGGACTAAGCAACCCTTACTCCAAGTCAGAAAATTCCTATTGGACAGTAACCATACAAATGTAAAGAATGTGCAAGCCCTTCCTGCAAGTCACAAACTTACTCAACATTCTAATTATCACACAGGAGCCAAAGTGTGAAATGTAAAGTGGCCACGCCTTTACCTGGAGTTTAGTTGTTGCTCAATTTAACAAAATATACACTAGATGCAAACCCTAGAAATGTAATTAATGAGGAAAAACTTTAATTTAATTTTAAATATACAATTTAGCAAACACCAGACAGTGCATAAAAGAAACAAACTGGAAAGACATACTTATAGAAGTATTTAATTGAACACCAAATGTCAATAAATGTTACAGAAATCAGGTAGAAAGCAGTACACCAGTCACTCTTTTCAGACATTTTATCAAAATACTTATAAGGAATAATACAAAGTTAAACATTTAGAAAACAGATATGCTATTATGTTTCAGAAGATTTAGTGGATGGATTTTTGCATAGGTATATTTAATTTCAATATGTGTTTTGTTTTGTTTTTTTACATTGACCCTATTTGGGATTTGTGACTAACAAATATTAATGTATTTCTACTCTCAGATCACTTCAGAATATTCATTTATTCCCGGTGGGTGTGTGAAACCATGTGGCTGATTGTTGCTGTAAACAAAATATGAGATGCCCTCCTTCATTAGGCAGGACTCAGGCATGTCTAATTTTCCACAGAAGATAAAGGACAATATGATATACAATCTATGAAGAAAATCTAAATGGAGATGCTCTTGTGGTTTTAACATTGATATAAGTTATCATGAAATAGGTATTTAGAACACCATTCTTCTCCATTTATTAATACTAAATAACTGCCTGAATATTAGAAATAAAATGTTTTATTCAGTGGTCTTAAAGGCAAAAGAGGTGGCAGTCCAGTGAACTGATAGATCTTTATAACAGCAATAGAGCACATGAGTTGATGTGGCTGCAATGAAGACATCTTCACAGATGGCAGCCAGAGCCTAGCTAACTCTTCCCCCAAATGGCATACAATTATACATCCACATCTCTCACGAATTACCTCAGGCCTGAAATTTATGGAAATCACTACTCCTACATCATTAAGTCAACACATGAATGCTTTTTTTAACACTTGTATTCTATATTGTGAACAAGGACTTGTTGAGTAGACTGGATTTGAAATGCATAATTCATTTATGTGTTAATACATTTTAAGTAATACAACATAATGATTTTTAACGTGTTAACATGGGTGTGTAATGAATGAAGTGTTATCCCACCAGCAATGTTAACCTATCTGCTTTTCTCTAAGGTTGTAGGTAACTGATGGAATCTATCACTTACTTGGTAATGCAATGCTAGCACATGCCTAGTAATCCATTTTCTCGGCGGCCTTAGGATTCACATAATGTGTCATTATTTTTCCCTTTGCTTATCCATTGTACCATTTTCTCCTCTTTGTGAATACTGTGATATTATTGTGGATACATTACAGATTCTTATAGGGGTACTGTTGAACTTTTAGCTAAAGTATTCAGTGATACTGCTATTTGGCATTCGTTTTGCATAACCAGTAGTTTTTCTCTTTTTTTAAGTTTATTAATTTATTTTGAGAGAGAGAGCACAAGTGAGGGAGGGGTGAAATAGGTGGGAGAGAATCCTAAGCAGGTTCTGCTATCAGCATACAGCCCAACACAGAGCTCGAACCCATGAACTATGAGATCAAGAGTCAGATGTTTAACCTACTGAGCCACCCAGGTGCACCGAGCCAGGAGTTTTGCAGAACCTTGAATGACACCAACCCCTCCCACTAGTGTATTCCCTAGACAACCCCCTGCAGAATCACAAGATAATGTAACTTCTGAAAAGACATCTTTAATCCTCTCTTGTGAGCAACAAGGTCTCCTTTCTCCAAATGCTTTCTCCCGTGTGTCCCTTAAAGAAGGCACAGAGCTTACCTAAACCTGTTTTAGTTTGAATTGCCCAATCCGGACTTAGCCAGGGACTCTAAAGCACTCCACCATGGCAGCTAATACAGGTTATGTGCCCCCAGTCATAAGGGGGAGGCTTCATTTGATGTTTGTATAAAGTGAACATGCACATATTCTAGTGCTGGGTGTGTAATAGATACCTCATAAGTAGGAGAAACAAATTCCAGTAAGAGTGATATTGTAGCCCCAGGTAAGACATAGAAAATATGCAAGGTAAAGAATTAGCATAATTAATTCTACATGTGGAGGAAGACACCTGTCTCAGGTTGCACAACTGAGAATGTATATAAAAAAATAACTTCTGGGGTGCCTGAGTGGCTCAGTCGGTTAAGCATCCGACTTCAGCTCGGGTCATGATTTCACAGTTTGTGGATTTAAGTCCCACATCAGGCTCTGTGCTGACAGCTCAGAGCCTGGAACCTGCTTCAGATTCTGTGTCCCCCTCTGTTTCTCTGTCCCATCCCCCCTCACTCTCTCTCTCTCAAAAATAAATAGACATTAAAAAAATAATAAGGAAAAATAACTTCTACTTGTTTTGTTTCCTAGTTATCTCCATATCTCCAGTTCTATTTTTCTTCATTTTTTTCCAGCTACATAAGCATCACAAAAATTCTTCTGAGCCTGTGTTGTGATGAGAGTGTCCTCACTAGTTGCTTAGTTGAGATGAGAGAGATGTAAAGCCAATGGGTATTCAAACATGCCAATATATGCATTTGCATAATTTCAATAAGAATCTGTTCTTGTTATGACAAGACACAATTGGGAACACTGTTCTATAACCAAGGCTTTGGCTAGAATGTCACAGCTGAGAAAGACTGAATAGACTCAGATATGAGGAGACAGCTATAAGAATCTGAGATGGATGTTATGGAGCCAATAAAGCCCCCTTGAAAGTATGACCATGATACTTTGCTTACAGAGTTCCCAGAAGCCTTACCAGGTGAATCAAGAATTTCATTTCACACTAGGTGCAATAACCCTGGGACATTTTGGGGACCTCAAGAATAGAGAAATTCACCCAAATTATAGGTATTGCAGACAAAGTCTTGTGGCAAGCATTAGGCTTGGCTTCTGCCCTTGAGAGGTTATTAAAAGTTCAATCTAGTGATTTCTTATGAAAAATTCCAAGAAAGCTGGAATTTTTGGTTTAAAAAATTTTTTTTAACGTTTATTGATTTTTGAGACAGAGAGAGACAGAGCATGAACAGGGGAGGGGCAGAGAGAGAGGGAGACACAGAATCTGAAACAGGCTCCAGGCTCTGAGCTGTCAGCACAGAGCCCAACGTGGGGCTCAAACTCACAGACTGTGAGATCATGACCTGAGCCAAAGGCGGACGCTTAACTGACCAAGCCACCCAGGCGCCCCTGGAATTTTTGGTTTTAAAGAGTCTATTGATCAAAACTGTATTCTTGTTGCACTCATGAAAATAACCAGGTCAGGTTGTTGTTTTTTTTTTCTCAAAACACACTTTACAATTAAATTAGTGTTAATTTGGCTATGCTTGGTAAAAATGTGAGTGTTTATAGAGAAAAATGTTTCAATAACAGATTTGTAGATACTGGATTTTAATACTAATCATCATAAACTAGACCAGATCCTGGTTTCTCTAATGCCTGGCTAGAACTCCGGAGAGTAACATTTTTATTAAATGTTCATTGATTTTTAGAGAGAGAGAGCACAAGTGAGGGAGGGGGAGAAACAGAGGGCAAGGGAGAATCCCAAGCAAGATCCCCACTGTTAGGGGAAAGCCCAAAGCTGGGCTCAATCCTAAGAACTGTGGGACGATGACCTAACCCAAAACCAAGAGTCCCACACTTAACGGACTGTCACCCATGCGCCCCTGCCCCCAAAGTAACAATCTGACTTTTCTCCTACCTTTCTGATTTGGTGTCATGTAAGAACTAAAACTGCCTTTTTTTCCCCCCTGAAGCTCTAAAAACTTAATGTAAGTGATTTGATGTAAAGAAATCATCATAATAGCTCATGTATAGACAATCTTAATGCTGTGCCTGTATAGGCCACTAAAAACATTACCAGGGGCATTTGAAGTATAAGCCAGGAAGGTCTGTCAGGTTGCCCCTACCTGCCCTCACTGCATCTAAAGATGATTCAGGTCTGACATCTAGACGTCTGTGCCACTGGCTGCCTTAAGAAGTCAGAAACTGGCTTAACAGTTGATTTAATCATTAAGCATAGTTGTCTTCTTTTGTTTTCATACAAAGGCCTCGTTTAATAATATTACTTGAACCACAGGGCTAACTTTGAAAATATACCTGCATCATGGCCTCCTAAAACGAGTTTGACTAAACTGATTTATCATCAGTACTAAAATGCTGGGTCAATGACATGAAAAAGTCTATCAGGTCAACATTTAATATGTGAAGCTCCCAAGGAAGTCTCATATGGTGGAAAGGAAGAGGTTAAGGACAACCTTTCCAGCTCTCTCACACCCAGAATGGCCACTTTGTCCTATACATAATTTGAGATGAAGGTATTTGAGAACCTGCACGTTCAATAGCACGTTTCCCCCCTTCCTTCACCACACAGAAGAGTCTAAATTGGGGGTGGAGAGTCTTCCCAGAAAAAGAGTTATTAACAGAGCCAAAGTTATCTACTGACTCACCTGTAAAGTAGAACAGACATCTAATTATCAAGTATGTGCTCTTCTTATTGCCCTGTGAAGTGCATTGCTTTCTTCTGAAGCCCCAGGCCCTACCCCTTTTTCCTTAGTTCACCATGATATTTGGACCTTATCTTGCTAGACAGTCTTTGGAATTTCAATGTTTGTGTGGATTTCTTGTACATACACCTATTAAATTTTATTTTCTCCTGTCAATCTGTCTTATGTCAATTTGATTCCTAGTTCAGCTAGAAGGACTTTAAGGCAACAAGAATTCTTGTTCTCTGACAGAGAATTTGACTTTAATACCTTATTTCCTGGCATCCCATTTCAAGAATAAAAAGATGCTGGAGCAGTACGAAGTCCTTCTAGAGGAGTTGTTATTTTTGAGTTCAGTTTCTGTCACTATTTCAGGAGGTTCCTTATTCATTACCTGTGTAGATACTATCTTGTCAGTGTTTTCTTTAAAATCTTCTAAGTAGCAGTCAAAATATGTATCCCACTAGATTTCTCTAACTGATTAGATGGCTCTAAGGAGGTGGTACATAAGTACACAGATTAAGTATTTCAAGGGTCCTCATTTAGGCCACTTGAGCATTGAAATCATCCTTAGTACAATTTTGAATTTATTTAGATACTTGCAAATATATCCTCCATGTAGGTTAAACATGATTCCCACCACATTGTTGGAAGGTGGTTCTCCATCGTTTTTCCTGTTATAATGTTTTTATTTGTTTGTTTGCTTGTTTGTTTTATTCCTAGTGGGTTTTAATGCTCAGCACTACCTGATGGATTTGAGCTGTGAATGAATGTGATACTTAGAGTGATCTTCCTCCTGCACATGTCGCCCTGAAGATGGTTGATTGTATTTTGTATCTTGGTTTTCTCTGGACTTAGCCTGCCAAAGTGCTCTGAAGGTTAAGTGGCTGATTCTTCTACGATTCCCCTGAGAGAGCAACTACATTATTTGTGTTGTGAATGGTATTCCCTCTAGGATGGCTCCTGGGTGGTGTTGACTCTCCCATTGTCTAATGAGAAGAGCTAATGTCCTTTGTCTTTGGATTCATTCAGAATCTCATCTACAGAATACATCAAGCATTTACATTGGCAACACTGTGAAGAAGTTTGAATTTCTAAGAGGAAGAGACATCTCTGCCACAAACCTGCAATCTGTGTTTTTCCTGACTGTAAAGTGTATTGTGGCCATGCAGTATTACAAAGGAAAATGATCATCCTTTATTACAGTCCTTACTGAACACACTAGCCTGTTGTGTGACATGCAGCCTCACATGTGGGGAGTTAGATCAGAAACAGTTCACCATTGCTAGCCAAGAAACAATTTAAACAATATAAGCACAGAAGAAAGCCTCTCAGATTCTGAAAACGGTTATAAACAGAAGAGGACTTGTCTTCAGGAAAATGAATTTATGATGAAACACTAACCAAGTAATTAAGAAATATCTCTGGTGTCATCACATGCTAAGTTATTTACCAAAAGAATCCTTCCCAGCTAGATGCTGTATTTCTCTCACTGCAAAATGAAAGCACCATTGTCAAGAGACATTTCACATTTTCCATCATAGTTTTTAAAGCTAAATTTTTGATATGCTCAATCGTTTTAAACCTTTTGTGTGGCTCCTGGGTGGCTCAGTCAGTTAAGAGTCTGAGTCTTGGTTTCAACTCAGGTCATGATCTCACAGTATTGAGCATTTGAGCCCTAATTGGGCTCTGCACTGGCAGCACAGAGCCTGTTTGAGATTCTCTCTCTCCCTTTCAATCCCTCCCCAACTTGCACTGTCTCTGTCTCTCTCAAAATACATAAATAAACCTTAAATTATAAAAGTAAACTAAATGTGTGTGTGTGTGTGTTCATGACAGCAAATTTCTAAATTTTACTCTGTGCCTTTAATATGGAACAATTGTTTTGACATGAATTTTTCCTTATGTATATATTTTTAGGTGAAGACCAAATGCATAAAGTCTTGGGTATGTGATATTTGTGATGTGTCTATATCAGAACAAATGTAAAAAAAAACTCCTTGCTTTATAAATGCATTACCTCTGGTTCTCTATATAATGGGATATATTAAAAGAACACTGTGTATATACAGTATGTCAGCATTTCTTAGTAAATTCTCTTGAATCCATTTTTAATACCAAATGATGTACAGGTTAGGACTTCGACTCTAACAGACAATCTCAAGTGGGATCCATACCATCAACACAGAGCCTGACACAGGGCTAGTGTCATAGACTCTAAGTCTAAGTTCTCTTTTGGCCAGCAAAAGAGAGGACACAGGATTAAAGCGAGAGATGGCTAATGTCCGGGAAAAGACAAGAGCCCCGAATAAGGGTCTTTGCCCAATATTTATTCAGATCAGAAGGCTTACAAATGTGATGGATGTGTGTACAAAGAAACAAAGAAACTGTGAACATTAACTTAGGGACATGAGAGAAGGGGGGGGGGGTTTGAAGATATATGGTGTTTGGGGTTTGGGTCAATATAACACAAAATCCTGGTGCCGGGCAGATGGGCAGATGGTTGTTAATGGCAGACAGGAGGCGCTGTGCCTGTTTATCTCAGCTAACCTGGGGGATAAGGCAGATGGGAATAACCTCAGGGTTAATAGGACACCTTTTCTTTTATTAACCATCCCTACTCTGGGCTACTTTGCCTGTAGTGCAGCAGTCCATAGTCTAATTCACCAATTTACCTAACCTGATCCTATTCTCCTGTGAAAACAGCTTTTCTGCTATATGGCTAAATTGGGGTGTGTGTCCACCCTGAACATCTAATCTTGTTTATTTCATATACCTATGTATTGAGCACCTTTGCACCATTTCTATTTTAGGCCTTTTCCTCTCCCTCTCTATTTTGGGGGCTCTGCACCCCCTCTCTATTTTGGGGTACCTTTGCACCTCCCTAATCCTGGCACCTTTGCACCTCCCTAATCCTGGGACCTTTGCACCTCGCTATTCTCGGGGTGTCTTTGCACCCCCTATTCTTGGGGTGCCAATCTGATTTACCCAAACTTGGGTGTGAGCATTTTATGGCTTTGTATTTCTTTATGCCTTGTTAACCCATTGGTGTAAGCCTGGAGGATTCCTAAGCTTATCCCCCACAGGCTACAAGCCACAAACCATGAGATCATGATCTGAGCTGATATCCAGAGTCATATACCCAACTGACTGAGCCACCCAGGCACCCCAAGGTGGTCCAGTTTTATTTCTGTGCATGTCACTGTCCAGTTTTCCCAGTACCATTGGTTGAAGAGACTGTCTTTTTTCCATTGAATAGTCTTTCCTGCTTTGTCAAAGATTTCTTGACCACATAGTTGTGGATCCATTTCTGAGTTTTCTATTCTGTTCCATTGATCTACTTGTCTGTTTTTGTGCCAGCACCATACTGTCTTGTTGATTACAGCTTGATAACACAGCTTAAACTTTGCTTTTCTGTTTCTACAGTATTTGGCTATTTGGATTTTTTTTTCTGGTTCCATACAAATTTAGAATGTTTTTTCTAGCTCTGAGAAAAATTTTGGTGTATTTTGATAGGAATTGCTTTGAATGTGTAGATTGCTTTGCATAATATACACATTTGAACAATATTTGTTCTTCCAATCCATGAGCATGAAATTTTTTTCCATTTCTTTATGTCCTCTTCAGTTTCTTTCATAAGTGTTCTCTATTTTTCAGAGTACCATTCTTTTCCCTCTTCATGTAAGTTTATTCCTAAGTATCTTATGGTTTTGGGTGCAATTGTAAATGGAATCGATTCCTTGATTTTTCTTTCTGCTACTTCATTATTGGTGTATAGTAATGCAAACAATTTGTGTTCTGATTTTCTATCTTGCAATTTTGCTGAATTCATGTATGTGTTCTAGCAATTTTTTGGTGGAGTCTTTTAGGTTTTCTACATAGAGTATCATGCAGAAAGAGTGAAAGTTGCACTTCTTCCTTGCCAATTTGGATGCCTTTTATTTATTTTTGTTGTCCTATTGCTGAGACTAGGACTTCCAGTACTATTTTGAACAACAGTGGTGAGAGTGGACATCCCTGTTGTGTTTCCTGACTTTCGGGGGAAAGCTGTCAGATTTTCCCCTTTGATGATATTAGCTGTGGGTCTTTCATATATGGCCTCTATGATGTTGAAGTATGTTCCTTTTATCCCTACTATCTTAAAGATTTTTATCAAGATGCTGTATTTTGTGAAATGCTTTTTCTGCATCTACTGAGAGGATCATATGGTTCTTATCCTTGCTACAATCCTTTCTTTTTAATGATAGTAACCACAACATTAATTACTAATTGTGTTTCTTCATCTATATTTTATATATTTTATATTTTTGGATAACAATTTTCAACTGAGTACATTTGAAGACAGTGTAGGTGTTTTTAAAAATTATCTATCTATCTATCTATTTATTTATTTATGAGAGAGAGAGAGAGAGAGAGAGAGAGAGAGAGAGAGAGAGACAGGGCGCACAAGCAGGGGAGGGACAGAGAGAGGGAAACACAGAATCTGAAAGTAGAATCTGGGCTCTGAGCTATCAGCATAGATTCAGATGCAGGGCTCAAACTCACAAACTGTGAGACCATAACCTGAGCCAATATCAGACACTTAACCAACTAAGCCACACAGGCACCCCAACGACTGTGTAGGTTTTAACTCAAATAGGAATCAGCCATATGTCAATTGCCAATAAAATTTTATGTGTATTTGGTGTGTAAATATTACCCATACATTGTTGGTACATGACTTTCTTTTTTCTTCTTCCCTTGGTTAGTTGTCAATGGTTGTTTTGCCCTGACTTTTTATCCTGGGTAAGTTGTCATATAGTATTCATGTCATCATCTATTTGTGGATGAATTTATATTCTCTTTGTGAAGCAAACAGCTTTTTTCAAATTGAAGGTAATTTTTTTACACTGGGCTGGGAACCTTACATTATGCAAGTTAATCTTTCTAAAGTCATATGAACTGGGTATTGTATGTTCATTTTTCCAGAAGGATTTGGTTGCTCAATGAACCTTCCTGGGAATAGAGATCATTTCTCTTCTTTTGCATTATAAGTAATCTTTAAAAAATAGTATTGGATATGAGGGCACAAGTACAGAGAGCAGAGTAGGAGATACAAAACAAGCATGGAATAAAGGCTCTGAGGGAAACCTGATGGGTCAATTATTTGCATTTATGTATTTGGTCAATTTTAATGTGTGAACTACCAATGGATATCCCAGAACTGGAAGATGGGAGCCTATGTATTCCCTTGGAAGCACAGTTTGAATCAGAAAGATGAAGGTGACTCCCCAAATTGTAAGTCCTTTGCTCTCCTTTATCTAAGTCTGTGTGTCAGGAAAGTATGAATGTCAGCTTGAGCCACCCAGGAGATAAAGAAGTCAGCAACTGTGTTTCTGAGCTGTTCCAAGAAGGGAGGGCCAGGGGCTGGCAGTGGAGCTGTGGAGGGCAATTTTGTGGTGTAAAAGATCATTTTTGACAGAATCTGAAGGACAATTTTCTGTTAGGCTCTTCAAGCCCCTGTAGGCAGAGAGACTATTCCTGATGCAAATACTGGGGCAGCTGAGTTGTGTACTCACAATATTAGGCCCAATGTATGAAACCAGCGACTGGGTGTGTGAGAAATTCCACTGGAGAGATGGGACTGATGGGTCCCTTATGTGTTTCTATTACACAAGATGATCCTGGGTAACCAGTCTTTGCTCCCCATCTGCTCTGTGGTCCTGTGCATTGTGGGAAGTACCAGATCCAAGTCCTTGAGGGATTCATCTGTATTCTCTTTGCACACATGTGAGAAGTTTTGGCAAGAGGAAAGACAGGAATGGGAGAGAGCATCAAAAACTCTGTGTGTTATAACAACATTGTTCAGAGGGAGGACTGGTCTAGCCATAGACTCTGACCCCAGCTTACCTAAACTGTGAACTCTGGTGTGTGGGCTTGGTTGAGATGGGATTCAAGGCTGGTGCTCTGGAGACCTGGACTAGTGAAGGGAGAAGCACATGACTGCAGATTTTGGTCCTGGAGGAGCTATCGGTTCCACGCACCCTCTGTGCACATGTGCAGCACTTGGTGGGGAAACTTTATCTAAGCAGGTGCCCTGGGGATCCATTACCAAGAGTGAAGTCTGGGCAAGGGAGGGCAGAGTCGCCATTGGTGTCTTATGCACATGTGCAAAGTGGGCAGAGGGAGGCTGGCAACGGTGACATACTGAGTCTTCTGCCCAATTATGTTGCAAGTGGGCAAGGTGTTCAAGCCATGTGAGAAAAGTGGTCAAAATGAAAGGTGGTACTGTGTGGTGTTAAACGATTAACTGGGTTACATTCAAATTTTCAAGACTTAATTTGACCATCTATTTTATCTATTCAAATAGTTAAGCATGTTCCACCTGTAAGAAATTGTGGTAAGGTTTTTCTCGAGGATTTGGAAACAAAGCAAGGACCTTGTTTGAGTAGATATACCTTAAGTGTTTGCCTTATTTTTGGAAGGCCTAGTTGACTATGTTTGTTCATAAGTTCATTTTTTGCCATTCAAGTATAATGATTGTGATTAAGTTGTGGTTTCCTTACAAGGCTATCAAGATATCAGAGCCTCCTCAGGCTGTGGTTTTCCTGTTTAATTTATTTAACAGTAGGAACATATTTAGTTGGATACTACCTGATTTATGTGTCGTTGTTGTTGTTGTTTGTTTTGGTTTTTTTGTTGTTTTTTGTTTTGTTTTGTTTTGATTGAGAGAGAGGGAGAGAGTGCAAATGGGGAGAGAGGCAGAGAGACAGAGAGAGAATCTTAAGCAGACTCCATGCTCAGTGTGGAGCCCAACCTGAGGCTGAATCCCATAACCTTACAATCACAAACTGAGCTGAAATCAAGATTTGGTTGCTCAACAGACTGAACCACATAGACACCCTGTATTTTGTTTTATTTATTTATTTTTAAATTCGATTTGCCTGTGTAATTTAGCAATGGTCATTATGGGGGCACCGGGGTGGTTCAGTTGGTTGAGAGTCTGACTTTGACTAAGGTCATGATCTCACCATTTGTGGGTTCAAGCCCTGAATCGTGCTCTGTGCTGACAGCTCAGATCCTGAAGCTTGCTTCAGATTCTGTCTCTCTCACTCTTTCAAAAGTAAATAAACATTTTTTTTAAAAAATTTTTAAATGATCATTATGATGCAACAATCTCATGCCCCAGAACCACCCTGTTAAGTCATGTGTGTAGAAATCAAAGATCCACATTTCATGATGTGTGTGATAACAGGAGACAGATACATTCAACTATGTAATTATATAAACAACAGAGTGTTTCTACAAGGAGGTTTTCTTAATTACTCTGGGATATGAGGTGTTTTTGTGTTGCAGTAGATCTGTTTCTACCTGTGTGAAACAGATCTACTGCAACACAAAAACACCTCCTATCACCTTCATGTAGCATAGTTAAGGAAAGATATTTGGCTAAGTTTGATGTGACAATATTTATATAAATATTGAACCAAATTCTCTGTGTTATACAATTGCAAATGCAATTTTACATATATTGTGAAATTGCATAATAGGGAGGATCCATCTCAACCTGACAAACTGTTATGTTTGAAGATTGATCTATTATTGATTGTGGGTAACTAATGGAGATTTTTACTTGATTTAAATATTTTTTACATTTGTCATTTTCATTTTACAATTAATTATATGCCTATGTGTAGTTGTTTTCTATCACTACCATAACCAATTGCATGTATTTAGGAATGATAAAAACATAATTCTGTTGTTAATAAGTCTGAATTTTAATGAACTTGGCTGGGCTTTCTGTTGAGGGTACTATGTTAAAATTAAGGTTTCATGAGGCATTGGATCTTCTTGGGAACCTCTACAAAAGCAGTCACTTCCAGGACCATTCACGTTGTTAGCAGAATCCATTTTCTTCTTATGGTTTCCATATGATCTCCTCCATGGTCACACCTTGTGAGGGGTATCTCTGAAGAAGAGAAAAAATGTTGAGACTCACTGTTTACTCAAAATTTTACCTGTGATCCTTTATTGTCTATTCAACTGAAAGGATTACTGGGTGTCTTATACAAGTTAGGTTATTGCCTCATGGGCTGAAATTAGAAACTGTTGACAATTGTGAAGCAAATGCAAATCAGAGAATTAGTGTGTAGAATGATTTGTGACCTACAAATGGACCCCTGCAAATTTTCATTACCTCCAGCACCACCTCTCTTGTCTGCCTCACATTTTGACCTCATTCTCTCTACCCCCAGGGGAGAAACAGAGAGAGAGAGACAGAGACAGGGAGAGAGAGAGAGGGAGGGAGGGAGGGAGAGAGGGAGGGACAGGGAGAATTCCAAACAGGCTCTGTGCTATCAATGCAGAGCCCCACCTCATGAACCATGAGATCATAACCTGAAGTCAAAATAAGTGTCCCTTAACTGACTGAGCCACCCAGGAGCCCCGTTTTTGTTTTTGTTTTTTAATTTTTTTTGATGTTTTATTTTTGAGAGACTGAGCATGAGTGGGAGAGGGGCAGAGAGAGAGGGAGACACAGAATCCGAAGCAGGCTCCAGGCTGAGCTGTCAGCACAGAGCTGGGCGTAGGGCTTGAACTCACAAGCTGTGAGATCATGACCTGAGCCAAAGTCAGATTCTCCACCAACAGAGCCACCCAGGCACACACCCCCTTTTAAAAATATATTTATTTATTTTGAGAGAGGTGAGAGAGGGGCAGGGAGGGACAGAAAGAACCCCAAGCAGGCTCCACACTGTCAGTACAGAGCCTGGCATGGGGCTCAATCTCATATACCATGAGATCAAGACATAAGTCAAAATTGAGTCCATCATTCATCGGATGAGCCTCCAGGTGCCTCAGTACCTATCATGTCCTTTTTTTTAATGTTTATTTATTTCTGAGACAGAGAGAGACAGAGCATGAGTGGGGGAGGGGCAGAGAGAGAGGGAGACACAGAATCAGAAGCAGGCTCCAGGCTCTGAGCTGTCAGCACAGAGCCCAACGCAGGGCTCGAACTCACAAACCATGAGATCATGACCTGACCTGAAGTCGGTCTATCAACTGACTGAGCTACCCAGGTGCCCCCCTATCCTGTTCTTTATCTAACATGAAAATGTTGAACTTGCTTCACGCTAATAATTATACGTATTATGTCTAATTTGACAGAACTTCCTTACCATGTGCTTCTTTTCAAAGTTGTTTTTTATATTATCACACAAAGCAAAACAGAAAGTTAAATCCTAGTATCAATTTGGAATCTTACATGTGTGTGTATATGTGTGTGATTAATACTTGAATTTATTCAGTCTTTGACATTTGTCCTAAATACTAGGTATTCTTTTAAAATTTCAAAAATATTTGTTTATTTGTTTGTATGTTTGTTTGTGTGTGTGTGTGTGTGTGTGTGTGTGTGTGTGTGTGTGTTTATTTATTTTTGAGCTGTCAGCACAGAGCCAGACACGGGGCTTAAATTCACAAACCGTGAGATCAGATCGAAGTCAGACGCTTAACCAACTGAGCCACCCAGGCGTTCTTTTTAAACAGCCTTATCTGGATATGATTTACAAGCTGCATAATTCATCCATTTACTTTGTACAATTGATAGATTTTTAACCAATTCAGATTTACATACAAGCAAACCATTGTCAATTTTAGAACATTTTATCACCTGGAAAAGAAACCTCAATACTCTTTAGCTATCCCCACCTTCATCCTTTACCCTCATGCCTAAGCAACCACCAATCTGCTTCTTTAAGGTTTTTCCAGTTTTATTGAAATATTGTCATACAACATTATCGTAGCTTAAGGTGTACATCTTAATGATTTGAGAAATGTACACGTTGCAAAAACATTTACCACAGTAAGTTTACTTAACATCCACCACCTCACAGTTATCAAGTTTTTGTGTGATAAGAATTTTGAAGAGCTACTCTGTTTAGATTCTTTCAAATAGGCAAAACAATATTGTTCATTTTAGCCACCATATACTGTATATATGCACCATATAATCTTCTCTGACAACGGACACAAGTTATTTCCATGTCTTGATTATTATGAATAATGTGGCATGTTGCTTAGTTTTCTAGTTTTGTACTTATAACTGACTTCTAGTTTCCTGCCATGGCGGTTGGAAAAGATGCTTTGATAGTATTTCAATCTTAAACTTATTAAGATTTATTTGTGGACCAACATATAATCTATACTGCAGAATGTTCCACATGCACATGAGAAGAATGTGTTTTTTGCTGTTGGATTCAATGTTGTAAGTCTGTCTGCCTAATGGAATTGATGTCTGATGTTTCCTTATTGATATTCTGTCTGGATAACGTATCCATTATTGAAGATGTAGTATTGAAGTCCCTAGCTATTGTATTGCTCTTTCTTTTTCTGTTCTTGTCTCTTAATATTTCCTATATATATTTAGGTGCTGTGGGGTGCATAATTATACAAGTTATATCCATAGGTTGAATTGATTCCTTTCTTTTTCTTTTTCTTTTCTTTTTTTAGTAAAAGCAGGTTATATTTATTTCAAAATCGATAAAAGATTACTATATATCTATCAAAGAAAAAATTTTTTTTAGGTAACTGATGCACATGCATCCAAATGTTGATAAAATCAATGCACAATAAGATTGTATAACAAAAGGAAAAAGCAATAAGCAGAACTAAATGTCTTATCAATACAAATACAACACAGATATACAACACAGCTTTAGTGGAACACAAACAAATCTTACATACATGTAATAGCTACCTTACTCCAACATTAAAGGAGTGAATGTTTTCTATGTAGTAAATACACATACAATGTACAAAACCTTTAGTCACATGTAATGTAGTCTAAAAAGTGTGAACCAAGTAGAATATAAGGTTATCTTATGGGAAGATGCAAATTTGAGAAAGAACTCAACTTGCAACAAACCCACTATCACAAGTATTGCAAAGGTGACCCATAAAAAGCCTATCATTTGTAATTGTATACAAAGAAAAACTACACAGAAATATCAGAAATATTACTGAGAGATATTATTGTAACTTGCCTGAAAGGACAAATAACTTATTGAGGGCTTAAAAGAGCAGATAAAAATATAAAGTAACATGTTGTGAAAAAATATGATGTGTATAATAGCAAGATGTTAGAAAACTGAATACTGTGGAAAACATTAGCCTCTACAAGTTGGTTTTGATAAATTATTGACTGCTTTTCCAGTAAATCACCCAAGATTTTCTTTCAAACTGTATTTTCCCACACACTTCAAAATCTGGAAGCAATAGGACCTTCTCAAGTTGTCATTTAGTGTTCTTTTTTCCCCCAACCCTATAAACATAGAAATACGTTTTTGAATATCAAATAATTTAGCGGAGTCATTAGACACAGATGTTCGGAAACATTACACAAGCTACAATTCAGGTACCTGGACAAACACCACCAACATTTATGGAAAAAGGTGTTTGGTTTCCATGTGGTAAGTACTACATGAGTTATAGAACCACACCATTCCTGTTCTTCAAAATCAAAATAGGGGGAAACTTTCTTGCTATTCTGCCAAACACCACATTAACTGAAAACTGCACAAACTGACCCCTTTATTTTATATTGATCTTCACTGTGCCTTATTACAGTCCTTGGCTTCAAGTCTATTTTGTCTGAAGTAAGCATAGCTACCCCACTTTCTTTTGGTTTCCGTTTGCATGGAATATCATTTTCCAGACCTGCACTTTCAGGCTGAGTGTGTTCTGAAAGTGAAAGTGAGTCTCTTGATGTCAGCATATAATTGGATCTCATATTTCTTTCCATTCAGCCTATCTATATCTTTTGATTTGGGGAATTTAGTCCCTTTACATTTAAAGTAAGTATTGATGGGGCGCCTGGGTGGCGCAGTCGGTTAAGCGTCCGACTTCAGCCAGGTCACGATCTCGCAGTCTGTGAGTTCGAGCCCCGCGTCAGGCTCTGGGCTGATGGCTTGGAGCCTGGAGCCTGTTTCCGATTCTGTGTCTCCCTCTCTCTCTGCCCCTCCCCCGTTCATGCTCTGTCTCTCTCTGTCCCAAAAATAAATAAACGTTGAAAAAAAAAAATTTAAAGGTTGTTCATTCTTTTTACATTTTAGAGTTTTCCTCCTTTATGAGAACTATGATGTTGAATAAGTTATGAGTTCCAGCTAAAGTTTTGCCATATTCATTACATTTGTAATGTTTCTCCTAAGAGTGAACAATGAGATGCTGAGTAAGGATTGTGCCTTCTGAAAAGTTTTACCACATTCTTTTCACTTATAAGGTTTCTCTTAAGTATAAATTTCATGGTGAATGAGGCTTGAATACTGATTACAGGGCTTGCCAAATTCTTTATGTTTATAAAATCATCTCCAGTAAACATTCTCTGACAAGGAATCAGGGATTAGCATTGCTTAAGGTCTAGCCACATTCTTTACACGTGTATCATTACTCTTCAGTATGGATTCTGTGATGTGGAGTAGGGTTGAGCAGTCCTTAAAAGTTCTCTCACATATACTCCAGTATGAATTCTGTGATATTAAATAAAGGATGAACAGTGATTAAAGCCTTTCCCACACTCATTACATTGATAAGCTTCTCTCAAGTATGAATTATGTAATGTTGAATAAGGTGTGAGTGCTGGTTAAAGGCCTTGCCACTTTCCTTACATTGGTAATGTCTCTCTCCAGTATGGATCCTGTGATGTTCAGTAAGGCTTGAGTTCTACCTAAAGGCTTTGCCACATTCTTTACATTGATAAGGTTTCTCTCCATTATGAATTCTGTGATGTTCAGTAAGGCATGAGTGCTGGCTAAAGGCCTTGCCACATTCTCTAAAATGTTTCTGTCAGTATGGATTCTCTGATGTGTAGTAATGTATGAGCATTGGTTAAAGGCCTTCCCACATTCCTTACATTGGTAAGGTTTCTCTCCTGTTTGAATTCTGTGATGTTGAGTAAGGTCTGAGTGCTGGCTAAAGGCTTTCCCACATTCTTGACATTTGTAATATTTCTCTCAGTGCAAATTCTGTAATGTTGAATAAGGTGTGAGTGCTGGCTAAAGGCCTTGCCACATGCATTACATTTATAAGGTTCCTTTCTAGTATGGATGCTGTGTTGTTCATTAAGGCCTAAGTACCTGCTAAAGGATTTGCCACATTCTTGACATTTGTAATGTCTCTCCTTGGTATGGATTCACCTATGTCCACTGAGTGATGACCCATCCTTAAAGGTTTTACCACATTCTTCACATTTGTAAATTTTCTCTGTAGTATCCATTTGCAGTGTTGAGATAGTGTTGAGTGCCTGTCAAAGGTTTTGCCAAATTCCTTACAAATGTACCCTTTATCACCTGTACCAATTGTCTTACATGTATTTAGTCTTGATGTTTGACAAAAACGTGTTTCCAGATTTATTACATCTGTATGTGTTTTTTCCCACACCAGTCCTCTGATGATCAGCAGTATTGGAGGACTGCTTCAGAGCTTTCCCACATTCCTTATATTTATGAGGATTTCCTCCAATATGCATACTCTTATGTATAACAAGTTTGGATCTTTGATAAAAGTCATCCTGACCTTTATTACATTCAAAATGGTTGTCCTGCAAATGGGTTCTCAGACGTTTCTTAACATGTGAGCCCTGGTTAAATTTTTTTCTCAGATTCACTGCATTGAGCAATTCTATCCCCATTGAAAATGCTAGGGTTATTTTGTAGGGCCACCTCCTCAGTGAAGCACCTCCAAAATTGATACCACTTAGACCTTTTTTCTTCATTTTAAAATTTCTGATTTTTAGAAACACTTGACTGAAAGGTCAATACAATTCTATTTTCAAGTTGGTTCAAGTAATGGATGAGGTAATTCTCCAAATGCTCCAAAGTTTCTTTGCCCAAATATGTATATTTGAATATTTGATTTGAGATTGTGCTTACAGATACACACTGCTTTGCACAAGTAGAGGACATAAAAGGGGAGGTTTTCCAAAATGTTTTATATCCTTCGCCAGTTTCAGCAGTGAAGTTCTTATTCTGGGCAGTCGACTCGATTTGGCTGTGTCCTTCCTTATATCTTTGATGCACTTCATTCTTTCCATCACTGTCCCAGTTTAACATTAAGTGTAAATTCTCAAGGGTACAATGTTTATATGTACCCAGTGACACTTTTTCTAAAGGAGCTTCTATGCATCGCTTTGTCAGGAAGCTCAAGGTGCCATGTGAAGATACAGCTAAAAGATATGAAATATCAGAGAAGTAAAATCATTACACTTTTACTACTCTCAGATGAATGTACTGAGAACCTCTAATATACAACCTTAAAATAAGTCAAGAGAATGTCAGAAAGATGGTTGAGAAGGAATCTTCAGGACTTCATTCTTCTGTGACACAGAAACTCACACACAATGTGCTGAAGACATAGCCTAATAGATCATTCTGTAGTATTTCATGGTGTAGCACAAATCACTTTCCTACACCTCAAATAATCAGGAAAAGTACCATATGAGCCAAGATTTAGTAGAAGGAAGGAAATTTAAACAGAAAACAGAAATTAAGACAATAAGATACAGCAAAAATAGGAAAAAACAATAGGAGGAGTTGGTGTTCAGAAATAATCAACAGGGGCACCTTGGGTGGCTCAGTGGGTTAAGCATCTGACTTTGGCTCAGGTTTTACGAGCTGAGCTGACAGCTCAGAGCCTGGAGCCTGCTTCAGATCTTCAGATTCTGTGTCTCCCTCTCTCTCTCTGCCCCTCCCCTGCTTGCACTCTGTCTTTCAAAAATGAATAAACATTAAAAAATTTTTTAAAAAGAGAAATAAGCAACAAAACTTGTAGACATATAACTCAAGTAAGAATGAAAAAGTGAAGATCACCTAAAATCAGAAGGGAAGAAGTAAAACAAGATACAGTACAAGTGATAGCATAGAAATAAAAAAAATTATAAGAGAGACAAGGGATAATTATATGCCAACAAATAGGTATCAAAAAAAAGTATCTATTTCAAATAAAGGTATAACCTATGTAACTCCATCATGGAGGGAAAAAAATGTCAGAGGAGCCCAGGTGGCTTAGTCAGTTAAGGGTCCAACTCTCAATTTTGGCTCAAGTCATGATCTTAGAGACATGTGATGGAGTGCCATGCAGGGCTCTGTTCTGAGCATGAAGCCTGATTAAGATTCTCTCTCTCTCTCCCTCTGCCTTTCTCCCCGACTCACTTGCTCTCTCACTCAAGAAAAGTTCAACTGATTTACAACTACCAAGTAGATTAAAAATGTAATAAACAAACTCCCAAAAAGGAAAAGTCCTGTGCCAATGACTTCACTAGATAATTCATAGAAACATTTAATGACAAAGTACTTGAAATCTCCTCAAGCATTTCCAGGGAGTGAAAAGAAAGATTATGAAAAGACTCTGTCATACCAGCATTTACAGGTTATGAAAGGCAAAGGAAAATGCTACAAATATAGAAGAATACAAACTACTACCTGTGGGGAGTACTCACACAAAGTCCACGATAAAACACAGCAAAGTGGGGCGCCTGGGTGGCTCAGTTGGTTAAGCGTCTGACTCTTGACTTCAGCTAAGGTCATGATCTCAGGGTCGTGAGATTGAGCCTTGTGCTCAACTCATTGCAAACCGCAGAGCGTGCATAGGATTCTCTGTCTTCCTCTCTCTACCCCTCCCCCTCTCACTCTCTGTCTCTGTCTCTGTCTCTCAAAATAAATAAACTTTTAAAAAAACAAGGAAATTGAATCAAAAGCGCATTTTACCAAGGGTAAAATCCATTCTGTAGAATCAAGCAAACAAAAGCCTTTTAATTTTTTTTTATATATGAAATTTATTGACAAATTGGTTTCCATACAACACCCAGTGTTCATCCCAAAAGGTGCCCTCCTCAATACCCATCACCCACCCTCTCCTCCCTCCCACCCCCCATCAACCCTCAGTTTGTTCTCAGTTTTTAACAGTCTCTTATGCTTTGGCTCTCTCCCACTCTAACCTCTTTTTTTTTTTTCCTTCCCCTCCCCCATGGGTTCCTGTTAAGTTTCTCAGGATCCACATAAGAGTGAAACCATATGGTATCTGTCTTTCTCTGTATGGCTTATTTCACTTAGCATCACACTCTCCAGTTCCATCCACGTTGCTACAAAAGGCCATATTTCATTTTTTCTCATTGCCACGTAGTACTCCATTGTGTATATAAACCACAATTTCTTTATCCATTCATCAGTTGATGGACATTTAGGCTCTTTCCATAATTTGGCTATTGTTGAGAGTGCTGCTATGAACATTGGGGTACAAGTGGCCCTATGCATCAGTACTCCTGTATCCCTTGGATAAATTCCTAGCAGTGCTACTGCTGGGTCATAGGGTAGGTCTATTTTTAATTTTCTGAGGAACCTCCACACTGCTTTCCAGAGCGGCTGCACCAATTTGCATTCCCACCAACAGTGCAAGAGGGTTCCCGTTTCTCCACATCCTCTCCAGCATCTAGAGTCTCCTGATTTGTTCATTTTGGCCACTCTGACTGGCGTGAGGTGATACCTGAGTGTGGTTTTGATTTGTAAGCATGAATAGACACTTCTCTAAAGAAGACATCCAGATGGCCAACAGGCACATGAAAAGATGTTCAGCGTCGCTCCTTATCAGGGAAATACAAAGCCTTTTTAATTTTTAAAAAAATGTTTATATCTTTATTTAGAGAGAGAGAATATGCACACACATGAGGGCAGGGTAGTGGCAGAAAGAGGGAGAGAAAATCCTAATCAGGCTCCATGCTTTCAGTACAGAGCCTGACAGGGGTTCAACCTCAGGAACACTGAGATCATGATGTGAGATGAAATCAAGAGTGGGAGGCTTAACCGACTGAGCCACCCAAGTGCCCCAAGCAAAACCCTTTCATTTTTTTTTTTTTACATTTATTTATTTTTGAGAAAGAGAGTGAGACAACGCGTGAGCAGGGGAGGGGTAGAGAGAGAAGGAGACACAGAATCTGAAGCAGGCTCCAGGCTCTGACCAAGCGGTCAGCTCACAGCCTGATGTGGGGCTCGAACCCACAAACTGTGAGATCATGACCTGAGCTGAAGTCAGACTCTCAACAGACTGAGCCAACCAGGCGCCCCAGAACCCTTTCATTTCTAAATAAACACCATCAAAGTTGAAAACTAGGCTAACAGTCACTTTACAAAAAAATATTTATGCTTAAATCCAGATATATTCTGAGGAAAATAGAAAAAAAATAGTTATTAATTTATTGTGAAGTAAAATTACATTTATGATTAAGATTTTTTTCTAAATGTAAAAATTTTACTAATTATCTGTCTCATAGCTCATAAAGCACATGACCAAGTTACAACTTTGATCTAATAAATCAGAAATGAATCTCTTATATAAGTACTCAGAAAGTGAAAACATAGCAAAGTTACAGGAACTTCATATAACACAAAATATGAAAATGATAAAATTATTAAGAAAGAAGGTAACCATTGAGAATAATAGGCTGCAAGTTCTAAGTTCTAAATATTCTAGTTTACCTATGGCATTAATTTAGTTATGAATGTTAGGATAAACAAATTATTTCACCATTGAGAAATGGGACACACAGATTGGAAATTTCTTATTTTAGTTCATACAAAGAAAAATGAACTTCTGATGTGAAATAAAGGATAAGATTTTCTCATTTTAGGAAGGTGCTTTGTTATCTGATGAAATTACTGAATCTCAATTTGGTACAATTAAGATTAAAGCCTCAGTAACATTGGAAAGCATAAAACAGAAATTATGTGATACTTGTCTCCAGTGTTCCTGGGATTTGGACCCCAGCCCCCGCTTCCCCCAGTATGCCCACCACTACCCTGAGACACTTCTCACAGGAGGCAGAGAAATTGGAAATATCTTAGCATAGAGTTCTTCAGAAGTACAGAAAATTCCCCAGGGCCCTCAAAGCAATGGAGAAGTTTTCAGGGTATTGTGGCCCTCACTGTGGATGTGATGGACCACCAGTGGGCTGAAGGAGAATCCTTAGAGAGTGTAAGAGCATGATTTGTTAGAAAACAGATGTCCCACTGTGAGAGGGAGAGACATAAAACTAGGCTTCTCAAACTAATTTCCATTCAAGGAGCCTACTTGAACCACATTTTAAGGTCTATCTTTCTACTTGCTATTTGGACCTCACCTCTGTCATTTGCTTCATTCATTCCCACCTACCTGGGTGTGAGGCTACTGTCTCCTTTCTCTTCACATCCCAGAGCTCCCTCTGTCGTTCCAAAAAAAAAAAAAATGACCAGGTCTGTTTTTGAAACAATAGACCTGATTATCAGAAAAAAGGAATCTAAGTATTGCTGAAAATTCTACCTTTCAACCCAGTATTGTACTCAGTAGAGAAGAGAGGACATTGTAGAATTCTAGAAAATGATTTCACAAAAGCTGTTGCCCAACAACCCCTTATTAATATGCAGGAGGGATTTGCAGTGTTCAGATCTTGACCTCCACTTCCAAGTACTACCACTACAGTAATGAGTAGCAAATGGAGATTAAGTGGGCAATACCATTTTATGCCAGTCAATGTTTACAATTACCAGTAAACTACAGAAATTATGATCTTACATTAAAGAAGGGGAATCTACAGCTGAGAAGGAAACACCGTGAAGATTTTTCTCTACATCTACAAACCCCTACTTTCCCTTACTGCAGGGATCTGAATCTCAGTCATGCAAAGAGGAAGCTTCCAAGAGACAGTCTTCAAAGGAAGGAACAAAACCCTGAGTGTGGTTTGGGAAGTCTGGAAGGAGTTATCCTCACCCAAGAAGAGGAGGTGTCCATAGGTCTCTAACATCACATCCCTGTACAGTTCCCCATGACTGGTTCAGGCATCCCCACTCCTCCTGAGAGAATTCTATGGCCACATCCCTGAAGGTCAACAGTCCCTGCAATAAAAATGACAGTTACCAAGTGGCCATAGGCTGCATTCATAATGGTACCCAAGATGAAACAGGGAGTTAATGTCACCAGCTAGACACCAAGACCTGACCTTCACTGTTTACCTGCTTGTACCCACTGACCATAGTCCCACATATAATCTCTTCATTCCACCTTATCTTTTACTTCGGGCAAAACACCCTATGGGAACAGCCTCCTGTGATGAAAACAGAAACTATACAAAAGTAATGTCTTCTCAGAGAAAGAGCTTATACACATCCAGTTTGAGCTCAACTCCTGACTCACATCTTTTTCCCAAACTCTGTCTTCACATTATATTTTAGCTC
This sequence comes from Felis catus, assembly GCF_018350175.1. NCBI lineage: Eukaryota > Metazoa > Chordata > Mammalia > Carnivora > Felidae > Felis > Felis catus. The sequence continues at coordinate 4,742,164 of NC_058382.1, read as the reverse complement.
TGAAGAACAGAGGTCAGTTTTCAACAACAGAATGAATGTGTATAAGAAGAAAACATTTTCCTTCATCTGTTCTCTATTCTTTGGCCAGTCTAACGATTAAACTGACATCAGGCAAGTTCAAAAGAGAGAAAAAAAATAATTTCTTGATTATGGGAACCTCAAAGATTTGAGGCTCAAAGACAGGCAATCGATGCTTATATGCCATTTGGAATGAAGGAGAAGGGGGTAGGGCTTTACATCTCAAGAAGGACTAACTACATCTACATTCAATGAAAAAGAAAAGAGCAAATGTTTATCAAACATGTTTGCACTGCCAGGCAGATAACATTTTATAAATGATTCATCGCTGGGGGCACCTGAATGTCTCAGTCAGTTAAGTGTCCCTCCTTGGCTTAGGTCATGAACTAGCAGCTGGTTAGTTTGAGCCCCACATCAGGCTCTCTGCTGTCAGCACAGGGCCCACTTCAGATCCTCTGTCTCCCTATCTGCTCCAACCCTGCTCGTTCTCTGTCTCTCTCTCTCAAAATAAATCAATAAACTTTACAATAAATAAAAATTAAGTGTTCATCTCTGCTATTAAACCCTTCCTAGTAGATGTCCTTCACCTAATTTATTCTTGGCATATGTATCAGCCTCAGAAAAGAAGGACATTTTTCCATTGCCAGCAACTTAACATTGCCATTGCTAGAGGATATTTTGTTAAGTTAAATAAGCCACATACAGAAAAAAATATATACTGTATGAAATCACATACATGCAAATCTTTAAAAAGGCAAAATTATTAAAGATTAGCAAGTTTGTTGCCAGGGGCTGAGGATGGGGGAAATGTTTAGATGTTGGTCAAATGGCAAAAAGCACTACTAATGCAGGATGTGTGAGCAGTGAATGTTTACACCTCGGTGAGTGTGCTTAATACTAGTGTATTGTACCCTTGAGATTTGCTAAGAGAGGCTATTGGAAGTGTTCTCAACACACACATGTACACACACACACGTATTAACAATGGTAGATGAGGGATATGTTTATTGGATAGATTGTGGTAATGACTTTGTAAGCAGGACCCAAGGGTACAGGAGCACCTGGTTCCAGTGGCCCCAGACAGACCCAGTTCTGCCACTCATGGCTGACCAAATCCAAGGGCAAGACAGAGGACTTTTGCTGCCTCAATTTTGACCTCAAACTTCCTCACTGGGTTCCTTCCAGCTTGTTTCCTGGCTCAGGAGGAAGACCCTGAGGACAAAGTATCCCTCAGGGGAACTGGAACTACCCCTCACGCCTCAAAGACTGCCCTGAGCCAGAAAGACCCCACCCTAGACTGACTCCTAGACAATGACAGACTTCACTGTCTACCTGCAGGTCCTGACTCCTTTTGCCCCTCCACCCACCTCTCCCCTTTTCCCTTCCATAAACCTGGAAGTGTATCCAGCACTTTGGAGACAGTCCTTGAGACGTTATTCAGCCATCTTTGCAGTGTCAGCCTCCCTGAAATAACTTCCTCTCGTGTTTCGCCACCTCTCATCTCTCTGCCTTTGGATTTTGTCAGTGGTAAGTGGCCAAACCCGATCTGTGCGGGACCCCTGGAGTCGGCAAGAACACCGGCGAGATGAATGGTGATAAAACAAGAAGGAGATTTTCTTCACGGAGGCCAACACTGAGAAGAGAGGTGACCAACATCTCAAACACTGTCCCCAACCTGCTGAAAATCCTTCCAGGTTTATATAAAGAAAATGTAGGACGAAGGCTGGTTGTGCATGAAGGTGGTGAAGGTCAGGCCAATCACTGCACTGCTGTCAGTCATGTGGGGTCTTGCTGGCTCAGGGCAGTCCCTGTTGCTGGAGGGGGTAGTTTCCTTTCCCATCCTGGGGTGCTTTCCCTGCTGGGGTTTCTTCCTGAGCTAAATGCTGACCTGGAGAGAAGAATGGAATCAGTTAGAAAGTACAGACAAGGTCAAAAGAGAGACAGTTGAAGGCACTGCTGGGTCCTCTTTCCATTTCACAAAGTCTGTGTATATTAACTATTTAAAGCTTGAAACTTCTAGATGTTCAGAAATGGAAAGCAGGGTGATGAATGGGTTGGCTCCTGAAACTCCCATGGAGCAAGAATGTCCTATCCCCTTTTGGGGGTGTCAGAATTCCTGTCCCTTTCCAGTTGTTCAGGCTGAACTAAGAAATTGACATGAGACTGGGTGGCTCAGTTGGTTGAGCATGTCTTGGTTTTGTTTGTGAGATCAGGGATTGTGAGATCAAGCCGCACATCAGGCTCTGCTCTGACAGCACAGAGCCTGTTTGGGATTCTCTTTGTCCCTCTCTCTCTGCCCCTCCCTGGTTCTCACTTGCTCTCTCTCTCTCTCTCTCTCTCTCTCTCTCTCTGTCTCCCATTCTCTCTCTCTCAAAATCAATAAACTAACATTTTTAAGAAAATTGAGACTGGCAAAGACTATCCTTGTAAGCTCTTTCTTTTCAAAAGAGTCAATTGACATCAAAGCTCAATATAGACCAAGTGAACTTCAGCACATCTATCCATTTCAGTTCCTTAGCCTGGAAATGTCTATTCATTATTGACTACCACCAGCTTTCTTTTTATATGTATCAGCTGACACATCCGCCTGCATTTTCTTCTGTCCTAGGCAGTTCACTGTTACACTTATGACTGAAAACACTTAAAAATGCTAATGGATTTCCTTGAGCATTTCATCTATCAAGACGTCAACATTTCTCCTAGGACACAAGGCACAATGTTTACCACTTGATCTGCAATGTCTGCATTCCCTAAAACCTAGCTTTCCCTATAGCTTCACCTGTGGTCAGTTGCATTACAATTCAGAAAAAATTTCCCTTAGCCCTGTTTCTTGAAGGACCTTCTAACCTTTAAACTGTCTTTGTGCAACAGTTTTCAAACTCCACATGCAGATAAATTGGAAAACTATAATGTAGCATATTGAAAGATACACATTCAAAGATAATTTCTAGTGTTTCTTCATTATTACAGGAAAAACTTATATTACTGCTAAGACTCTGGCCTTTTTGCCGGAACCATTAACAAAATATTTGTAGAGCTGCTTATATGATAATTATGAAAGGTTTTATTTTATGCCTGTAATTTATTATTTTTTGCTAGATAGATTACATTTTTTCTTAGTTTATTTTAATTAATTTATTTTGAGAGAGAGAGAGACTTCCAGCACAAGAAGGGGAGGGGACAGGGAAGGGAAGACAGAATCCCAAGCAGGCACCACGTCATCAGTGCACAGCCTGAATGGGGCTGAACCTCAAACCGTGAAATCACCTTAGCCAAGATCAAGACTCAGAGGCTTAACTGCCTTGGGCCACACAGGCATCCCTAGAATACATTACTTTATTCATGATTTTACTTACAACGTCACTGACATGTAATTGAACATAACACTCCTGGAGACATGAATATATAAATGACTGACAGGAAGAACAACAGACTACATTTTTCTCATGAGATGGGGGAGTTTGGGTATAAAGTTTACAAAGATGCTCCCTAGGACAAGGATGCTTGGGGTAGCTGTTATTTCAGGAGACAATCTACTTGTGGTACTACTCCTATCAATAGGTTGGCCCCTCAGCTTGCACATGCATAGCAGGAAAACCATAAATGAGTCCTAAACACAAAATATCTGAGGTGTGAGGATCATCATCCTGTCTAGAGGATGTGCGAGTCTGCAAAAGAAGTCTTAGGAAATTTAGGAAGAGTAAAATCATACAAGTATCTTATTTTGGCCACCATGGACAGAAACTAAGTTATTCTTTGCTTTTAATGTGTATTTATTTGAGCGACAGAGAGTGAACATGTGTGAGTGGTGGAGGGGGGAGAGAGGCTCCATACTCACTGTGGAGCCCCATGTGGAGCTTGACACATGCCCATTAGATCAAGACCTGAGCAAAATCAAGTTAGAAACTCCACAACTGAAGCACCCAAGCACCTCCAATTCCATTTTTAGTAATTTTAAAACCTCATCTACTGTTCTCCTGAATGGCAGCTGCACCATTTTGCATTCCCACCTACAAACAACAGGGTTCCCCTTCTCTTCATCCTTGCCGATACCTGTGGTTTCTTGTGTTGTTAATTTTACCCATTCTGACAGGTGGAAAGTGATATCAGTGTTTTGGTTTGTGTTTCCCTGATGATGAGTGATGTTGAGCATCTTTTCATGTGTCCTTTAGTCATCTGGATATCTTGTTTGAAAAAGTGTCTATTCATGTCTTTTGACCATTTCTTAACTGGGTTGCTTGTTTTTTTGAGTGTTGACTTTGAGAAGTTTTTTTTTTTTTATAGATTTAGACTTTTAATTCAAGTCTCAATTACTATGTCATCCCCATCTTTCCAAATGATAGGGTTAAGTTTGTCCTTTTTTGGTAAAGCACATACACTTTGAGCTATAAGAGAGAATTTTGGAATCGAATTTCAGCAAAAACCAAACAGTCCCAGAAAGCCTCAGAATTGGTACTTAGTTGTAGATTTTTGATTTTCAGGATGCGTTGAAACCTAGTCCTTGTTCTGACAGCAAGTGCCTTAAATATCCATGCTGGTTTTGAGCAAACTGCAATTTTTCTTTGGACACTTGATGTCTCTTTAAAAACCATGAGTTTTCACAGGTGTATGCTGGTGTCATGCAAAGAATCTTGAGAAGGGGAGCAGAGAACAAAATTATACGCATACTATAACAGAGGAGAGCCTGCAGAAAACTTACTATCATCCAATATAGCCTTAAGATTGTCACCTATAGGATGGACCCTCTGTGGAACCCTGACGCATTACTGCCCAGGTGTATTGCCTTTCCTCCCAAATAAAGGAAAAGATACTGGCTATCCATATCAAATGGACTATTTTTAAAAGGACTACATGGGCCAGTTTCAGGGAAAAATTGGTCTTCAGTAGGAATCGATGTCACTAGTGCATGAATGTTGGGAACAACAGGATACAGACAGATAACGTTATTTATTGCTCAGGGGTCCTAATCAAACTTCCATCCTCAGCCTTCGGGTTTTCTCACAGGTAAAATAGGGGTGATAAAAGGACTGGAACTACTCCCCTCTTAATATAATCTTCCCTTGCCAGGACTCTCCTTCCCAGGAATCCCCTTCACCCTAGGACCCCTCCTCCTCCCCAAAGGAGCTCCTCCACCCCCTGCGCTCTGCCCCCCCAATCCAGTCTACCATGGTACTGGGTCCTGTCCTTCATTGCAGCAGTGGCCAAATATTTCTCGAGCATGACCATTGATCTAGGGCCTGAGTTTTATAATCCACTATTATGTGTTTGATGCCCGGTTGCATTTCTTTACTTATAGGGTAATGATTAATTCTAGACAAAGACTTTGAGGGATCTATGTGAAACTTGATGCGTGATGCACTGTGGATCGTGCCAATATCACTTGAACATTTTCATCACAAGATGGTTGTCAGGTGATCCAATAGGACTAAATGATCAGTTCCACTAACCTCACCTGAAGTGCCATCACAGACAGACCATAGAAAACACGTTGAAATATCATTTATCTCCTCTTGTTTCCAAATGTGGTTACTACTGTCAAATTCTAGATTTTCCCACTTTTTGGGGAAAAGAAATCCTGGCATGACATTTCCCAAAGAAATCTCAGTCCAGTGAATGAATTGGGGCAGATGAACTAAGGAGAAATGGGTGTGTAATGTTCAAAAGGCCTAGACACAAAGGAAAAAAGTTAATAGACAGGGACCCATTGCTATGTATTGAAGACCTATATTCTTTGAATTGTTTTAGTTCTCTGAGGCAGGGGCTGCTGGTAGCATTGGGTTGGAATACTAAGAGTGTAGCTCAGATGTCAATAAGGACAGAGACAAGTTTATTCCCAGGGAACAGAGTAGTTTCTCCAAGCCAGTTGACAGGGAGGACTAGGAAGATGCCTGTGGTTTTTGGAGCCCGGTCATTGGGAATTAGGAAGACATGGAAAAGGTTGGCTAAAGAGCTCAAGGTGTGTTTGGCTCTTAAATTTGTCGCTCTCTTTTTTCCAATATCCAGAAACTCTGATCAGAGAAGAAGAAATGGGTTTAAATCTGAATAATAACCATAGCCTTCCTTAGTCCTCCCAATGTTTCCCAATGGGATCGCGTGTGGAGTTTCAAAACCGACCCTTGCTGTTGGCCCCCTCCTTAGATTCTGTCGATTGTTGTGGTGGGAAACAACAGTGTTGACTTAATTAAGTGCTCCAGGTGATTCTCCCTGAGGCCAGAGTCAGTCGGCAAGGCTTCCCATTAATTTATGAGATTTGAGTGTAGGCTTTTGCTCAAGGAGAGGTAATCGGGTCTCGTCTACATGAGTGTCAGAGGATTAGGTCTGCGCAGCACACTCTTCCTATGCTGTAGCAGAATTTGTGGGTGTCTGAGGGAGTGGAAGCCACTGGAACTATAGAAGGAAAACTCAGAGATTGGGCACCAAATACGTAGTCTCCGTTTCTGAAAAGCTCCTGACACAAAAAACTAGGAAGTTTTGTCCTTCTGCATTTCACAGTCCCGCCTGCCAGTGAGCACTTTTCTTTTGAAGACGTTCTGTTGGTGCCTTTAAGGGCATTTTCTCCTGATGCAGCTGTGATTTCTCCACCAATACCTTCTGAGAAAGAAATCTAGAGGACAAGGGGAAAGAAGAAGAAATGGCCAGCTCTCAGGTAAGCCTGGTGTTCCAGGTCGGAGGCCGTGTCATCTTTTCCCCTTAAAATTCCATGCATTTAGAAATCGCATATGTTGGTTTCTCTGTGTTTGGTGTTTCTGCCTGATGTTTTCACCAAAGCTTTACAACCTTCTCAGGAACGATACTCAAGGTTAGGTCTTTAGAACTCTTACCCCCTATAAGCAGGAATCTTCTCTGTATTCTCAAACAAGGCTTTCACTAGGATGTCAACACTTGTCACTTTGAGGTAAAGTCCTGCAAATATTGCAAATAATCCCTTTAGGACAGACCCAAAGGGGAAGGTGTTGAGTCCAAGATTCCTGTTGCTGATGGGGTTTGGTGGTGGGATTTCAGTCGAGGAGAACTGTTCCCCTTTAGTTCCCCATTTAGTACCTCTCTGTAGAGCAGGATTAAGAAAATGAAAAATACAAGGCCCCCAGTATCTTAGGAGTCCTCTTAAGCATATGGGAATCCTTCTGGAGACCTCCCTTTTGCCTTTCCCTCCCCCGGCTGCATAGTCACTCTTCACAACCCCACTGTGGATCTTGGTGCCCACAGGTCCTCTCTTTGTGTTATAATAAAATGACCTTTTTGTACCAAATAATAAATGCAAAAAAACACAGGATGGATATGAGGCCTGAGTAACTTGAAAGTTAAAAAATCGGGGGGGGGGGGGAAACAGTTTTGGTGTAAAATGTGAAAAAGATACTCTGTTTAAAATATACTAGACATTACAGGACAGGGAAACAGCCATCTAAAAGTGGTGTTTCTCCCATTCAGATGGGGCTCCCAAATACGGGCCGATGATCCTGTGGAAGCTGAGGGCATCAGAGGTGAAAATAATTCACGTGTGGCAGAATAAGACATTAGATTTATGAACACACCTCAAGGGAGTGGTGGGAAGGACAGCAGAGGAGAGGCTCCTGCCTTGAGGCAGTGACTTGGGGCTAATTTTGCAGGGGGAAGATGTGTATGTATGGTAACTTATGGAATTTTCCCTCATGTGGTAATTCTGCCTGGGTTGTAATGGGTTACAAATGGGTTGTAAGTACCCATTTGTTAGTTCGTTAGGGCCTATAGATATTTTAAGGCAGGTCACCTGTTGGGCCTGCCTCTCTTCAGCCAGGTGGTCCCTGTGGACTCCTTTACTACCTGGTGCTCAAGCCTGTTTGCCTCAAAGCAGCCTCTACTGAAAGTATATGTGATTGAAGTTTGTATAAATCCACTGTATTCTCTCATAATTAGACTGACAATCAGATTTACTGTTTGGGGGCCAACAGAACACACCAGGGATCATGTGTCCTTTGGTATGTCTTAGGCACTGATACCAATTTGTTTCCTTACACTTCGTGTTCACTTCTTTATAAATTTTTTTTTCAACGTTTATTTATTTTTGGGACAGAGAGAGACAGAGCATGGGGAGGGGCAGAGAGAGAGGGAGACACAGAATCGGAAACAGGCTCCAGGCTCTGAGCCATCAGCCCAGAGCCTGACGCGGGGCTCGAACTCCCGGACCGCGAGATCGTGACCTGGCTGAAGTCGGACGCTCAACCGACTGCGCCACCCAGGCGCCCCCCGTGTTCACTTCTTTAACTGGCCTGGTTCACTCTGCCAGATTTCTCCCCTATAACGTTGATCTTTCCCCCCCATCTTTGCTAAGGATCTTAGATTTACTGAGTGATGTGCAGAAGCATCACATTTCAGCTGGAAACTTCTTTCTTCTGGGTTTCTCTTTGCTTGTAGTTTCTGGTGAGCAGAACCAAGCCAAAACAAATGTAGCTTCCATTAAATTTCCTTACACCTTGAAGCCCATTAAAAAAGGAACGTTATACCCTGCCTGTCTCAAGTATTTAATAAAAATTAAACATTGAGGCATGAAAGCAGCTATGATTTCCTTGAGGAAGGGCATATCCTGCATGTCTCAGGTGCCTATCATTGGCTGCAAGGTGTAAGGAAATTTAATTGAAGCTACATTTCCCCACTTGAATGAATTACACCCTTACATCTTTAAGGTTGTTAAAGATGGAAGGTCTCCTCTTCCATAGCTTCTTCCTGATGAGTGGAGGTTGGCCAGTTGAGAATTTAGTAGGAGTTGGAAAGGCAAGGCAGCTGTCTTCAGAGTTGATAACATGTGGGGGTTTCCATGAACAGAAAGAGTTATCTGTCCCCTTGAAGTCCTGCCACTGAAAGGGTCTTGTCACCAGGTGGAGAGAAAAAGGAGAAAACAGCAAAACATGATAAAATGACAAAAATGAAAAAAAGCCCAAGGAAGTTTGTATTTACCTCCACACTCTGGTCACAGAAACACCCTTCTATTTACTGCTTTATATTTTCAGAAAATGAAAACAAGATTCACATACTTGACATGTTTGTGTGTTAAAATCCTCAAATATAATAGAGTCGTAGATAGAAAGTGCAGCACGTGAGGTTGTCACACACAGGAACCTTGATTTGCAGCCAATAAGCAGATCAGAGGGAATAACTTCCAAAGGAGAGACTCACAGAGCAAGAGGGAGGGGCATGATCACTTCCTTTTATTTAAGTTTTGATGGACAATTAGGAAGTGGAGCCATGTCATTTTCTCTGAACTGGGCATAGGGCAGCACACGTGCCTTAAGAGAACACTTCCGTACATACGCTGTGTGTTATGCAAATGAGGTTTGTGCTCCCCCTTGGGTGGAGATTTTGGTATTACACGGGGGTCAAGGTAACTGTCCTCACTCCATGAGTTAACCCAGTCGTCCATCTGCATAGGTATGAGTAGGGGGTTAAGCGCAAAGTTGGCCTGCCCAAGCTCTTCCTTAGGGTGGTCGTTACATTTTGCTGTATGTTTTCTGTTTCCATGACAGGAGACTCTGCCCATAGGGTGTTTTGCCAGACGTAAAAGATAAGGTAGAAAAAAGAGGTGAAGTTAAATGATGGAGTATGGTCCGTGGGTACAAGTAGGTAAGCGGTGAAGAACAACTCTTGGAGTCTAGCTGGTGACATTAACTCCCTCTTGCATCTTAGGTACCATTATGAACTCTGCCAATGGCCACTTCATAACTGTGGTTTTTATTGCAGACACTGCTGACCTTCAGGGACGTGGCCATCGAATTCTCTCAGGAGGAGTGGGGATGCCTGAATCACAGTCAGAGGGAACTGTACAGAGATGTGATGTTAGAGACCTATGGACACCTCCTCTTCTTGGGTGAGGATATCTCCTTCTAGATTTCCCAAACCCCGCTCGGGTTTTGTTCCTTCCCTTGAAGAGTCTCTCTTGGAAGCTCCCCCTTTACATGACTGGGATTCAGAAACCTGCAGCAAGGGAAAGAAATGGGGATTTGTAGACATAGAGAAATATCTTCATGATATTTCCCTTTCAGCTTTAGCCTCCTATCTTTTAAAGGTACCATCATCATTTTTTGTAGATAAATGGCAATTCTAAACATTGAGTGGCATAAGACGGTATGGCCCACATCTTAAACTCCAACTTTTACTCCTTATTGTATTGGTAGCACTTGGAAGGCAGGTCATGATGTGAATGTTTGAAAGTCCTCCTGCATGTTGTAAAGGGACTTTTTCTTGTGCAACAGTGTTTGGGAAATCATTTTTTAGAATTCTCCCATGTCCCTTGTTGTCTGCTGAGTACATTACCGGGTCGAAAGGTAGAAACTCCAGCAATAATTATATTCCTTCGTTCTGATAAACAGGTCTTGTGTCAAAACCAGACCTGGTCATCGTTTTGGAGCAAAAGAAGGAGCTGTGGGGTGTGAAGAGAAAGGAGACAGTAGCCTCACACCCAGGTAGGTGGGAGTGACGCACATGACCCAGGTGAGGTCCAAATGTGAAGGAGGAAGATGGATCTTACAATGTTGTTCAGGTAGCTCTCCTTGAATGGAAATTCATTTGCAAAGCCGAGTTTTAAGTCTTTCCCTCTCACAGAGGGACATCTGCTCTCTAATACATCATGTCTTTGATTCTCTGAAGAGTCTCCTTCAGCTCCAGGGAAGGTTCACCATATCCATGGTGAGGACCTCCATCATCTGAGAGCTTCTCCATTGCTGTGAGAGCCCTAGAAGATCTCTCTGTATTTCTGAGGAACTCTATGCTAAGTCATTTCTAAATCCTGTTTTGCTGCTTGTGATAAGTGTGTGAGAGTAGTGGTGGGCCCATTGGGGTTTGAGGCAGAAGTCTTGAGAACACTGGAGACAGAGATCTCATGTTTTCTGGTTTAGGATTTCCAAAGTTACAGAGGATTTAATCTTAAGTGTACAAAATTAAGGCTCAGTAATTTCATAAGATCACAGAACACCTCCCTCAAATGAGAAAATCTAATCCTTTATTTCACATCAAAAGTTTATGTGTCTTTGTAGTAATTAAAATTTGAAAAATCCACTCTGTGTTCCACTGCTCAATGGTGAAATAATTTAATGTATCTATTGTTTTGTAATTACCTATATATTAATGCCATAAAGGAGCTAGAACATTTACAAGTTAGAACCCACAATCTATAATAAAGTTTCCATCATTACCTTTATTTCCTAGTAATTGCATTATTTTATAATTTTGTATAGTTGGAAGTTCCTGTGACTTTTTCGTATGTGTCTTCACTTTCTAAAAACTTGTATATGAGACGCATCTCTGATTTTTTAAATCAGAAGTTCTCTATGACCTGGGTATGTGCCTTGTAGGAAATAGAGGGTGCCTGAGTGGCTCAGTCAATTGAACATTGGACTTGGGCTCAGTTCATGATCTCACAGTTGGGGAATTGGAACCTAGCATGGGGCTGTCTGCTGTCCATGTGGAGCCTGCTTAGATTATCTGTCCCCTCTCCCTTTGCCCCTCCACTGTTTGCATGATCTCTCTTTCAGTAATAAATAAACTTTAAAAACAAAAGGAATTGAAGTAGATAATTACTAAAATCTATATTAAAAAAAGAAAAGGATCGTTCATAAATGTAATCTTACCTCAGGAAAAATTAATTACGAGATTATTCTCCCACTTTCCTCAGCATGTATCTGAATTTCATCCCAAATATTTATTTGATTATGAAGTGATTGTCACTGTATATTCCAACTTTGGCAGTGTTTGCTGATGTAAAAGGAAAGGTTTTTTCTAGTCAGCTTGGTTCTAAAGAATGGATTATACCCTTACACTCTGTTTAAGAAGAGGAATATCTTAAGAAAATAATACCTTTGTAATGTCTTTTACATGCTTATTTGTAAAATTTTTCAGTAGTTGATTTTAATGAGTATCTTTACTGTGAACTGCCAATGAAGACATGACAACAATTCAAAAGCTTCTTTTTCATGGGTCCATAGTTGCAGTTTAAAATTATAGTTACATAGTACATTTCCTTTGAAAGGATTAATCTATTTCTTTTATGTAGACTGGTTGGAGTTAAATTTTGTCTGATTCTGGTTTTGCATTCTATAATAATGTACTTTCTTTTGCATGGGACGTTCCACACATGAGTTAGTTGTAGTTTCATTTACCTGTGTATCTTGTTACAGGATGTCAGTGTTCATCGAGTACATTTTAAGAACATGTGAGTTGAAGTCAAGTATGAATCAGCCATGCCCTTTACCAGTAAAATTATGTATGTATTTCTTTGTATAAATATGACCCATACATAATTTGGGACTCATCTTATTTTTCTCTTTCCTTGGTTAGTGGTCAGTGAATGTTTTATCATGTCTCAGTGAATTGTCATAATAATAGACAACTAATGTCTTGGTTAGTTGTCATATAGACCATTAATTTCATCTTGTGTTTATTGGTGACTTTATATTCTCCTTGCATGAGAGAATCTCTTTTATGAATTGAAAGTAATTGTCCAACATTCTATATTTCCAGAGTACCTGGGTGATTCAGTATGTTAAACATCCAAGTCTTGATTTGGGTTCAGGTCATGAGCTCAGGGTCATCAGATTGAGTCCATGTCAGGCTATGAGCTGAGAATGGAACCTGCTGGGATTCTCTCTCCTTCTCCTTCTGCCCCTCCCCCTGTTCTCTAAATAAATAAATAAATAAATAAATAAATAAATAAATAAATAAATAAATAACAATAATAATAATAATTCTCTACCACTGTATCAAGTTTAGAATTTTTTTATTATACTCTTTTCCATAACTTTTATTATGATTTTTTTCTTATAGTTTATTTGAATTTTCTTTTTTTAATTTACATCCAAATTAGTGTATATTGCAACAATGATTTCATGAGTAGATTCCTTAATGCCCCTTACCCATTTAGCCCACCCCCCTCAACACTCCCTCCAGTAACCCTCTGTCTGTTCTCCATATTTATGAGTCTTTTATGCTTTGTCCCCCTCCCTGTTTTTATATTATTTTTGTTTCCCTTCCTTTATGTTCATCTGTTTTGTCTCTTAAAGTCCTTATATGAGTGATGTCATTTGATATTTGTCTTTCTCTGACTAATTTTGCTTAGTGTAATACCCTCCAGTTTTATCCACGTAATTGCAAATGGCAAGATTTCATTCTTTTTGATTGCCAAGTAATACTCCATTGTATAGATATACCACTTCTTCTTTATCCATTCATCCATCAATGGACATTGGGCTCCTTCCATACTTTGGCTATTGTTGATAGTGCTGCTGTAAACATTGGGGTGCATGTGTCCCTCGAACAGCACACCTGTATCCCTTGGTTAAATACCTAGTAGTGCAATTGGTGGGTCATAGGGTAGTTCTATTTTCAGTTTTTTGAGGAACCTCCATGCTGTTTTCCAGAGTGGCCGCACCAGCTTGCATTCCCACCAACAATGCAAAAGAGATCCTCTTTCTCTGCATCCTTGCCAACATCTGATGTTGCCTGAGTTGTTAATATTAGGCATTCGGACAGGTGTAAGGTGGTATCTCATGGTGGTTTTCATTCATATTTCCCTGATGATGAGTGATGTTGAGCATTTTTTCATGTGTCCGTTGGCCATCTGGATGTCTTCTTTGGAGAAGTGTCTATTCATGTCTTTGCCCATTTCTTCACTGGATTATTCCTTTTTTTGGTGTTCAGTTGGTAAGTTCTTTGTAGATATTGGATACTAACCCTTTGTCTGATATGTCGTTTGCAAATATCGTCTCCCATTCTGTCCGTTGCCTTTTAGTTTTGTTGACTGTTTCTTTGGCTGTGCAGAAGCTTTTTATTTTGACAAGGTCCCAGTAGTTCATTTTTGCTTTTGTTTCCCTTACCTCCGGAGACTTGTTGAGTAAGAAGTTACTGTGGCCAAGATCAAAGAGGTTTTTGCCTGCTTTCTTCTCAAGGATTTTGATGGCTTCCTGTCTTACATTGAGGCCTTTCATCCATTTGAGTTTATTTTTGTGTATGGTGTAAGAAAGTGGTCCAGGTTCATTCTTCTGCATGTCGCTGTCCAGTTTTCCCAGCACCACTTGCTGAAGAGAAAGTCTTTATTCCATTGCATGTTCTTTCCTGCTTTGTCAAAGATTAGTTGGCCACACATTTCTGGGTCCATTTCTGGGTTCTCTATTCTGTTCCACTGACCTGCGTGTCTGTTCTTGTGCCAGTACCAAACTGTCTTCAGGATTACAGCTTTGTAGTATAGCTTGAAGCTCTGGGATTCTGATGCCTCCTGCTTTGGTTTACTTTTCAAGATTGCTTTAGCTCTTTGGGGTCTTTTCTGGTTCCATACAAATTTTAGGATTATTTCTTCTAGCTCTGTGAAGAATGCTGGTGTTATTTTGATACAGATTGCATTGAATATGTAGGTTGCTTTGGGTACTATTGACATTTTAACAATATTTGTTCTTCCATCCAGGAGCATAAATCTTTTTCCATTTTTTGTGTTGTCTTCAATTTTTTTCATAAACTTGCTATAGTGATTTTCAGTGTACAACTTTTTCACCTCTTTGGTTAGATTTATTCCTAAGTATTTTATGATTTTTGGTGCAAATGTAATTGAGATAAATTCCTTGATTACTCTTCCTGTTGCTTCATTGTTGGTGTCTAAGAATGCAACCGATTTCTGTGCATTGATTTTATATCCTGCAACTTTGCTGAATTCATGAACCAGTTCTAGCAATTTTTGGTGGAATCTTTAGGGTTTTCCATTTAGAGTGTCATGTCATCTGCAAAGAGTGAAAGTTTGACCTCCTCCTAGTCGATTTGGATGCCTTTTATTTCTTTCTGTTGTCTGATTGCAGAGGCTAAGTCTTCCAATACTATGTTGAATAACAGTGGTGAGAGTGGACATCCCTGTCTCATTCCTGACCTTTGGGGGAAAGCTCTCAGTTTTTCCCCATTGAGGATAATATTAGCATTGGGTCATTCATATATGGCTTTTATGATCTCGAGGTGTGACCCTTCTATCCCTACTTTCCTGAGGTTTTTTTGTTTTGTTTTGTTTTGTTTTTATCAAGAAAGGATGCTGTATTTTGTCAAATGCTTTCTCTGCATCTATTGAAAGGATCGTATGGTTCTTGCCCTTTCTTTTACTGATGTGATGAATCACGTTATTTGTTTTGCAGATATTGAAGCAGCCCTGCATCCCAGGTGTAAATCCCAGTTGGTTGTGGTGAATAATTTTTCTAATGTATTGTTGGAGCTGGATGGCTAATAACTTCTTGAGGATTTTTGCATCCATGTTTATCAGGGAAATTGGTCTATAGTTCTTTTTAGTAGGGTCTCTCTCTGATTTTGGAATCAAGGTAATGCTGGCTTCATAGAATGAGTTTGGGAGTTTTCCTTACATATCTATCTTTTGGAACAGCTTCAAGAGAATAGGTGTTAACTCTTGCTTAAATGTTTGGTAGAATTCCCCTGGAAAGCCATCTGGCCCTGGGATGTTGGTTTTGGGAAGATTTTTGATTACTAGTTTGATTCCCTTACTAGTTATGTGTGTGGTTCAAATTTTCCATTTCTTCCTGTTTCAGTTTTGGTAGTGTATATGTTTCTAGGAATTTGTCCATTTCTTCCACATTGCCCATTTTATTGGCATATAATTGCTCATAATATTCCCTTATGATTGTTTCTATTTCTGCTGTGTTGAGATCTCTCCTCTTTCATTCTTGATTTTATTTATTGGGGTCCCTTCCTTTTTCTTTTTGACCAAACTGGCTAATTTATCAATTTTGTTAATTCTTTCCAAGAACCAGCTTCTGGTTTCATTGATCTGTTCTACTTGATTTTTGGTTCTGGTAGCATTAATATCTGCTCTAATCTTTATTATTTCCTGTCTTCTGCTGGTTTGGGATTTTATTTGCTGTTCTTTTTCCAGCTCCTTAAGGCATAAGGCTATGTTGTGTATCTGAGATCTTTCTTCCTTCTTTAGGAAGGCCTGGATTGCTATAAACTTTCCTCTGATGACCACCTTTGCTGTGTGCCAGAGGTTTGGGTTGTGGTGTTATCATTTTCATTGGCTTCCATATACTTTTTAATTTCCTCCTTAACTTCTTGGTTAGCCCATTCATTCTTTAGTAGGATGTTCTTCAGTCTCCAAGTATTTGTTACCTTTCCAAATGTTTTCTTGTGGTTGATTTGGATCAAATTTAGAATTTTTATCCTTAATTGTGGTGCTATTCCCATGACATGATTTGGTACCATTCTCATTAACTTGTGTGTCCTCTGTAGTATTTGTGGCTTAATAAAGATTACTTAAAGCAACTTCAAGGTATAAAAACTCATTTTAAACTGATACTCTAAGTTGCATACACAATCATTCTACTTTTCATCTCCACCTCTGTGCCCACCTTAACTTACTGATGCCACAAATTCTATCTTTTCATAAGTACTTTATTACCTACATTTATGATTTTTTATACTCTTTTTTTTAAGTTTGTTTCTTTTTTTATTTATTTAGAGCAAAGGATCAGGGAAGGGTCAGAGAGAGAGTGGGACAGAGGATTGAAAGAAGGCTCTGATAGCACAGAGCCCGATATGGGGCTCAAACTCATGAGCAGCAAGATCATGATCTGAGCTGCAGTTTGATGCTTAACTGACTGAGCCACCCAGGCACCCCTGATTTTTTTATACTCTTACTGAAAGAAGTATTGTAGCAGAAATTAAAATGACTTATTCTACCTCATTACAATGTGACAGGTTTCTATAATTGTGTAGTTTTTTTAGATTTCGTAATGTGTTTTTATTTTTGAGAGAGAGAGAGAGAGACAGAGAGTGCAAATGGGGGAAAGGTAGAGAGAGACAGACACACAGAATCTGAAGAAGACACCAGGTTCTGACTGCAGCACAGAGCCTGACATGGGGGTAGAACTCATGGACCTTGAGATCATGACCTGAGCAGAAGTCAGTCACTTAATCAACTGAGTCACCCAGGCACTCCAATTGTGTATTTTTTATATTTAGCAGAGAGCTTTATGTTCTCATGTGGTTTTAGTTACTGGTTACAATCCTCTTATTTCAACCAGAAGGATTTGCTTAATATTTCCTGTAGGACAGGTCTACTTGGAAACTTAGACTGGTTTTTACTTGGGAAAGTCTCCATTTCTACATTCATGGAAAACAGTTTGGCCAGGTAGGGTATTCTTAGTGGACATGTTTTGAACTTTCAATACTTAAATACACTGGCACTTTTTCCTATAAGATCTACTAATCATCCCACAACTAATCTTACAGGAGCTCTCTTGGATGAGACGAGTTGCTTTTGCCATACTGGGTCAAATTTCTCTTCTTGCCTGTGAGTTTTGATAGGTTAATTATAAGGTGTCACTGTGTTCATGTCTTGATATTTATCCTACTGTTAATTGGCTGAGCTTGTTGCAATTGTCTCCTCTTTCCACATACAAGACTTGAGCTCTTCATATCAATGCTCTGCCCCCTTTCCCTCCCCTCTCCTAAGGGGTTCCCATAATGTACATATTGGATCACTTGTTGGTGTTCCATGAGTCCATAGACCCTGTCCTTTGATTCTTAGCAGGTATTGAACACAAGAGTACTTTAGGTTGTCTGATTCTTTATTATACTTGATCAAGTCTGTTGTTGGCCCCTTAGTGTATTTTTAAATTCAGCAATTGTACTCTTCATCTCCCAATTTCTTGTTCATTGTTGGTGATATGTTCTGTTTCCTTGGCTTTACATTTTGGTCATGAATGGTTTTCGTGCTATCATTTAGTTAACTATCTATTTTTCTTCTTCCTCCATGAGCATCTTTATGGTGGTTATTTTGAATTCCTTGTCAGGCAATTAATACTACTTTATTAATTTAGGACCAGTTTTGGAGATATATTTTGTTCCTGTAATTGGAACGTGATTTCGTCTTTCTTTGCATCCCTTGATATCTTTAGGTGACATTTGGTAATTAACAAACAAAAACAACCCAAACAAACCATAAAAACATAAAACAAAACAAAACAAAAAGCCTCTGGGTCCTGGATGATGGACTTGATTTGTAAAGAGGAACACAAAATATACTAATTCTTGGGGCAGTGACACACGTTCTGGGCATTTGTCATATCTGAATTTCTGTAACTGCCAAGTTTAGAAATGCGGTTACTTTTTAGAGCCCGTGATACCTTCCTGTCTCGGTTTGTCTTCAGCTCGGTAGTCTCTCCCGTGTTTGAACAAATGCTCACCTTCTGTCTGAGCAGCCAACACAGAGTATCCAGAGGATGCTCTCATTCCTTCTGATTTCCATGTCATGAATGACAGAAGGGAACCCCTCAGGACAGCGAAGAAGCCAGATCGTCGAACATACATTTGTTTCTATCCTCAACAGAGGGAACACTTTTCTCACTGTATTGCCATGGAGTGTCAGGGAGGGTGAGCAGCTGTTGTAGGCAAGTGTCCATGTGACTCTTCTTCATTTGTACTTGACTGTGTGTGGTGCTGTATTCTCCTAATGGGCTTCTGGAGCCCTCAAAAAGGTCCTTTTGGTCTATTTTTGTCTCCATGGAGGAGCAAAGTCGTGGTGCTTCCTATTTCTCCATGCTGGTCATATCCTATCATGGGTATTTTGCACATTAGCGTACTTACATATATGCATGTCAGTGTAGTAAGTGTGATGACTGCTTTTGTATCTGTTAGTTGTATCTTTCCATAACACCCTAGGCTTGTTGGTAGACAAACCAACAAAAGTCCTTTGGTACAGTGATATGGGAAGAAGTGGACACTGTGGTCCTGACTATTTATACTTAAGGGATGATGGGCAAGGTGATGGGGTGCAGTAAAATGCAGAATGTTTACTATAATGGGTATAACCAAACAGGAACAATTATCTGTAATGAAATGCTACTGCTAGAAGAGATCAAGGATAGAAAACCTTCTGGGGAAAACCCCACCTTAAGTCAGTTATTTGCAGAACAGTGTCTTTGAAGCAGTAGTCAAAAATCCATTTTTAAACAAACATTGTCTGGAAGGACGTTTCGAAATGCTGAAAATTCATCTTGTCCATACTGAAAATAGTCACTGGAAGTATTTCAAATATAAAGTTGGATTAGCCATTCCCTGAAATATTCTGAGAGTTAGGCATTTGAAAAGGAAGATAAAAATTCTAAATGTGATTGATTTGAGAAGCCCTGTTTGGAGGGTTCATTATACTTCCACCAACACATAATCCCCCTGTTCCCAAGGCTCTGATTTTGATAAACACAGGAGGGTTTAATCCATACATCACTGTTCAATAGTTACAATATAAGACTTAATTTGGAGCAAGTATTTATGTGCTGTGATCTTAGGAAGGCCTTGAGTTGAGCCCCTAGCTTCTGTAATTACTGTGTGTTTATAGTGGAGATAGAAGGTACCAAGGCACTGAGTGTGGGGAAACATGAATCCAGGGTGAAATGTTAATACACAGGAGAGAACTCCAACTCCAGAAAACCAGTATAAGATTAAGAAATGTGGAAAAGTCTTCTATGTAAGCTCAAATCTGATTGTACATGATTGTATCCACACTGGAGAGAAGGCTTACAAATATAATCACTCTGGACAGCTTTTAACTAGTCTTCGAAACTCACTCAACAGCAGAGATGTATTTCATAATGGGAAGAAATCTAACAAATTTATACAATGAGGCAAAGTCTTTACCACTCAATACGCATCTACCTAAGGAGATACATACTGAGGAGAAGGCTAAATAAATGTATTTAAATATATATAAATACACACACACATGCCTGGCAAAGTTGTTAAGCCAACCTACAAACTTTCTGAACATCAGCGAGAGTACACTGAATGAAACCCACTGAATGTGGTGAAGCATTTAGTTTCTAAAAAAAAAACTATTCAACATGAGATAATACATCCTGGGGAGGTAACTTACAAATGTCAAGAATATTGGCAACCTCTTTCCCTGGAACTGAACCCTTCCTCAGCATCAGAGAAAGCATACTGGATAGAAACCTTAGAAATGTAATGAACTAGGAAGTATTTTGGGTTTTAATATACACTTCAGGGAAAACCAAAGCCTTTATAAAGGATAAAAACTTTACTAAGATGTAGACATTTGGCAAAGTATGGAATGAAAAGGCAAATCTAAATAAAATGAGAGAATTCACCCCAGGAAGCAGTAAGTCAATACCACTTTTCAGACATGATTCTAAATCAGAGTGTTTATGGAGAGGAAAATCCAAAGTTGAAACCTGGATATCACTTCCATCAGTGTAGGCATAAGGGGCACTAACCCCTCCATCATGGAAAATCTGAGTATTTCTTGAGTCCTCAGAACTTAAAACCATACCTACTATTCCATGGAAATAGCCTATTGTTGACCCCAAGGCTTACCTACAACATTACCAGTCAACCATCCCATTCTTAGTTGTCTGTGGTATAAATGGTATTGTTAGAATTAAGGAAGCTTGAGAAAACAAAAGATTAAGAAAACTATAATGAAAACACATTTAGTGTAGTGAATGGGTTTATATTTTTTGAAAACCTGTGTATAAATGGACACACAGTTTAGAGGCATGTTATCGAATGGTCAGGTGTAGTTTTAAGATGTCTGAAAGGATCAAGGCAGAATGGATGTCTGGAGAAGGACAATTATTCTCAGTCTGTCTCCTTTTTTCTATTATCCATATTTGAGGGTTTATTTAACATGGCATATATTACTAATTTTACCCATAAATCATCTCATGCTATGGCTTTAGTGCTTCTGTGCATGGAAAATGATTTGATTTTTGTTGTCTCACAGACATGAGGGACTCTTTTATGATAGGAAATTCATGTTTACCTATTTTTTTCTTGGGAAGATTAAGGACTCTGGTATGTCCTACATAGGAAGGAATCTTACATGCGGATGCTGTTTGTGATGGATATATAAGAGTGACATCAGCCACCAAGAAGTGTTCAAGGCATCATGTTTTGCAAAAAAAAATGCTTGACAGAGAAACGTTCTGAATGTAAATATTTTGCCAATTCGTGTGTAGAAAAAATACGATGGTAGGTCATAAACACCTGAGTATATTGTCATAATAGCAATTGTTACAGTCAAGAATATTAGTTATGTATCTGAAATCAAGAGATTTTCACGGATATCTGAGGAAAGTATAGCTAACTCTTCTCTAAAGATGATTGTCGATCTACTTTTACTCAATAATTAGCCTTAGTTTGAACAACATGGAAAGTACAACTCACAAATCAATACATTAGAGGAAAAAGAGTGGTTCTTGAAAGATTTTAATGTGTATTTTGACCAAGGATCACACAGTGATTTTGGAGTGGTTTGTTAAGAGTCTATTGAAATTAATATATATTCATTAATCATTCTGAATGGATTTGAATATGTTAACACAGATTTATACTGAAAGAAGTGGTATCCTAATGCAACCTTAGCCTGCCCCATCTTCATCAAGGTTGCAAGTAAACAGGAACACAAAGTACGCTTGACTCTCGTACAAGATGAGTTTGAGCTGTGTGGGTCCAACTTATAGGCAGATTTATTTATAGTACAGTACTGTAAATATAACTTCTCTTCCTTTGCATTGTCTTAATATTTTCTTCTCTTGGGCTTCCTTGGTGGTAAGAATACCATAATAAACACCTATAACATACAAAGTATATTTTGATTGACTGATTTTCTTGTCAGTAGTAGGCTATTAAAATGACGTGTTGGGGAGTCAAACTTGTACACAGATTTTCAACTGCATGGGTGGTGGGTACACCAAACCCCTGCCTTATTCATGGGTCACTTGTACTTGTTTAAGCAGTGCGGTGCTATCACTAATAATTTTTTTTCCAGTGGCCTTAAACCTCAAATTCTTTGAACTTAATTTTCCCAAAGTTTATATATTATATCTTTTCTTCCTTTTTTACATGCTGGGGCATTAGGTACTTTTAATAAGGATGCTATAGGAGTATTATTGAGAATGTAGCTGAACAGTTTCCTGATACTGCTGCCTTGCAGCCCATTTTGTATAACCAGGCTAACTACAGGGGTTTCAACTGACTCTAGCTTCACCCAATAGCAAACTCACTAAATAATAGCCCCACAGTCACAAGCAAACAGAAGTTCCTGATAGGAGTTCCCAATCATCATTTGTGTAAGAGTGCCCACTCTCAGTATATTTGCCAGTCACATCCTTTAGAGAAGACCCCTGCAGAGAGCGTCTGCCATTTTCCACTCATTTTGATGTGAATTGTGCATTCTAGACTTAGCCCAGGAACTCCACAGCTGTCCAACCACGCACTCCAAAAAAGACACATGTCCCAATTCCTGCCATTCCCTCTGCCTGTGCTCATCCTTGACCTCTACATCTTGCCCCCCATGACATATTATATGCATACTCCATGGCCTATGAGTAGTCATTTATTTCTCTTTATTGATCCTTGGCCCACGGAATGATGCACAGTGGTTCTACCTAACACCTACTAACTGAACAAAGTTACTACAAATATAAGACCTCTCTACCGAATTCAATCACTATTTAAAGTCTTAACGTATGTGTTTACTTTAGTTTTTTTTTCCTTCTGCGGTTTCTGTGACCATGTGGAACACAGATTTTTATGGTTTTGATAGGCACAGAATGCAATATGTTATATTAAGTTAAAGAATGATTTTGGTATAACAGTACTAATTAGGAAGAAGTAGACGTGTGCATATGTGTGTACCCAAACCTAGATCTTAAGAAGAAATGGGAATATTTGTTCAAATGAGGATATTCCAAATCTCAAAATTGATGATTTCCTTACAACCAAAAATGTTACGAATTAAAAAAAAAGGGGGGGGAATACTTCTCTACATTGTTTGTATTGACTGTATGTGTCCTATTTCTCTGTGCATCTTGGTGTGAGAATCTCCCCATGCAAATCCTGTCGTGCCTGCCTGGCTATTACTCATGTAGGATGTACTCTGTTTCCATGTTCCAAAGTTTATAAACTGTTGCTTCTATGACTTGTGCAGTGATTTTAAGATTAGTTTGCATGAAATGACATGGTGTTCAAATGTTATTTGAATATGGCAGTAATTCTACAGGGAGTATATTAAATTCCATGTAGTTTATTTGATACATTCCCTTCCTTCTCGATTGGAGAAGAACACTGAGTAAAACTTCTTTAGATACTATTCTTTTCCCTTCTCAGGAGTGACCTCATCCAAGTTACTCCCTTTAGTGGAAGAATTTGCTGGTGAAATTTGAGGTGAAAACTTGGAGAACCGTGAGTCATGGGTTGTTTTCACATTTATTTGAAAGGAACATGGACAGTGCTGAGAGTTTAGTAGATGTTCTAACTGTCGGAAGAAAACAGTATTCTATTAAGAGTGATGATGCAGCTCAAGATAAGAGATAAAAAAAAAATCTAGGCTGAAGCATTGGCATGAATTCTTCATGTGGGGAAGGACATTTGTCCTAGGCTGCACAAGTGACTCTGAATTATAGGAGGGTAAATTTTACTCATTTTCTTTCCAAATCCTCTCCAGTTCTTCTGTCTCCTCATCTCCATTCCAGTGATGTAGCCATCACGATTGTTCTTTCCTCAGTTAGGGAGACTGCCCCCTCCCACAAAAGCCATGCTGGCTCTTCTTGGTTTTTAGTAGCTTAGAATTTTTAAATTTTTAAAAAAAGTTTTTTTTTCAACGTTTATTTATTTTTGGGACAGAGAGAGACAGAGCATGAACGGGGGAGGGGCAGAGAGAGAGGGAGACACAGAATCGGAAACAGGCTCCAGGCTCCGAGCCATCAGCCCAGAGCCTGACGCGGGGCTCGAACTCACGGGCCGCGAGATCGTGACCTGGCTGAAGTCGGACGCTTAACCGACTGCGCCACCCAGGCGCCCTATAGAATTTTTAAATTTTTAAAAAGTATGCTTAATTAGAGAGAGAGAGAGAGAGAGAGAGAGAATGGTGAAGGGACAGAGAGGGAAAGTGAGAGAACCCCAAGCAGGATCTGCACTGTCAGCACAGAGCCTGATGCACAGGGCTCAAGGTCATAAACCGTGAGATCATGACCTGAGCTGAAGTCAGATGCTAAACTGACTGTGCCATCCAGGCGTTCCTAGAATTTTTTAATATAAAAGAAATGGTTGGTAGTTGAATCAACTGAGCCATTTCTAATATCGCAATACATTGTTGACACCACTTCAATGGAAGGAACAGGAAAAAAAAACCATCAATTGTACACAGGATTCCCTCAGGCACTTGGTATGGAGAGAATTAT
Source organism: Felis catus (assembly GCF_018350175.1). Taxonomy (NCBI): domain Eukaryota; kingdom Metazoa; phylum Chordata; class Mammalia; order Carnivora; family Felidae; genus Felis; species Felis catus. Next base: position 4,717,940 of record NC_058382.1, on the reverse strand, counting down.
GAGGACAGATAAAACATGAGGATAATATACTTTGAGAGGAAGATAGTTCCTACTAAAAGCAAATATGAGAAACTCCTGAAATGTGATGAAAGCTCTGACAAGAAGCTCCCTTTGGTCACTGCAAGGTCTTTGAAAACTTCTTGTGATGAACAAATGTGACGGAGATGGGGACTTGTGAATCAATGTGGTGGTTTTCTGGGATTGAGTCAGATCCTTTTCTCATGATTGATTAAATTCTCTAGTGGTACTGTGGACAAGATGATGTTGGATGCCATAGGTGTCTGTCCTTTCCCAGGCCCAGTTTTGTGGAGATTGATGGAGAGTAGAATATTGTGGGCATAGCTTGAAGATGTCACATGCCAGAGATGGTGTTGAAGAGGAAGAAGGCTGCTGGACACCAATAGTTAGAACCAGCAAGGCATGTGGGTAGTTCCTCAAAGCACTGGCATCGCAGGAATATAAGCCCAATATAGGTCTGATCCAGTGTTGATGGGTGTTCTTCCAAGGATCCTGACCCACAGCTGGCAGAGACCTTCCTCACATCCACTCAGCCCTGTGTTGAGTCAAGTCTGTGCTCCGAACTGTGTGCAGAGCACTGATTGCTTGGGAAGCTGGTCACCAGTCACCAGCACTGAGCATATTTCTGCTCTAAACAGCCTACCCAGTTTTTAGGCTAGATGACGCTATGATATTTCACAGCCTGGGCTGTCCTTACATCCATTCGGACCTGAGTGGGAAGAGGATATCTATCAGTTGTAGAAACCAATAAGATAAAGTAGGGTAGCATGTGCTACCCACATTTCACATTGGCTCAACAGAAGGACAAGAATTCCTTTTCAATACCTGTTGTTTTGGGGTATTGAGATTTCCCCAGTGATGTCTCATGTGAATAGTTGCCAGGTGAGCTTACTCTGAGAAGTACTGAGTGGGAATTACCTCTGTCACTATTTTTGTGATGTCACTCCTTTATGATGAATGTTTTTATGTCTCATGAGCTAAGAAAGGTTTCCCTATATACATGTATTTATATTTGTATGCTTAATACAAGTGTACATGTGTGTATAAATATGCACACACACACTAAGATTGTTTATCCATGGAGTAGAATATTAAAATAGTGTAACTTGATATTGAAAAAATAACACTATTAATACAGTGACAAAGTCCTTCCTTTTTTTTCATTAAAAAATTTTTTTTACATTTATTTATTTTTGAGAGACAGTGAGAGATAGAGCATAAGTGGAGGAGGGGCAGAGAGAGAAGGAAACACAGAATCCGAAGCAGGCTCAAGGATCCGAGCTGTCAGCACAGAGCCCAACGCGGGGCTCGAACCCACAAACCACGAGGTTATGACCTGAGCTGAATTCGGGCGCTCAACCGACTGAGCCACCCAGGAGCCACCAAAGCCCTTCCTTTTAAAGATTATTCTATATGATATATTGCTTTGTTGCTTGTTTGATTGGTTATGACTGCATGGTTGTTGTCTTTTGCTTCTTTTCCTATTTTTATCGTCTTCTTGTAGGTATAGTTCTAGGAAAATTTCAATGGACTATCTTCAAGCAAATTTTAGCTGCCAGGAACATATTGTTTACTTACGTTTAGAATTCTAATGAAGATATTGTGGTTTGGATTTACCACGTTTGTTTTTTCCATACACCTTACCTATTTTTTATTTGTTTCCTGTGTTTCCCTGTATTCATATTCAGAAAATAGTTCTAAATTTCATTCTATTTCTCTGGACATTGTATACTCAGTAACATATTACTTTAGGTAGAAATTAAAACATACTTTTTTTTGAAGGATGCTTTTAAAATCTAGTCATTGTGTGACATTACTTTCTACATTTAATTTCAATTTGTTACTATATGTACACTGATACTTATCTATTGACTACTATTTTTTGATGAGTTTTTTCTTTTTAAGTGAAGTCACATGTACAGATCATAAGGGAACACTTGAGTAGAATTTCACAAACTGATCACATCTCTATGATCCACTGAGAACAAGAAACATAAATGTTGGTCCTCTATAATTCTTTTTCATGGCTAGTGGGTTTTTGTTTAATATGTTTTAGAAATCTTCTCTAATATTGAAACCACAGGCACAAATCTTTTTCTTTTTCCAAACATATCATTATCTTTACGATTCCAATCAGAAATGTATTAAAAATACCTGTGTTGTGTGGTTTGCGTACAGACATAGATTTCTATTCTTTGTCTTTCCCCAAAATGGCTACAAATTTCAATGTATTCTGGAAATGTTTGAGCATGCTTTCTTTTCATTGGCTTGAACAAATCATTTCTTCACATGGACTAACCTCATTGTTATCTTGGAACAGACTTCTGTAAGTTCTCTGTCTTTTTCTGCCTCTAGTGATGTTGAGAAATCTCACAAGACTACACCCTCAATGTCAGTTTTGAGGTCAAAAACGTACTATCTGGAGCCCCTTCTCTTCCCTGCCCCTCAGCATAAACACAGAGCCACCCGAGGGAAGTAGCTCAGTAGAGACCCTGGATGTCTACCTACCTTACTCCAAGCTCCCACCTCCCTATGCTCTGGTGGGCCTGCCCTTCTCTCTCAAGCCTGCCTCATTCTCAGCAAGGTCGGTCCCTGCTCCAAGAGACCTGCACAAGTTGCTGCCCACACCTCATTTCCTGACCAAACAGTTCTGGAGGGCCTCAGTTCTGGTGGAGTTGATGTCAGGTCTCAATTCACAAGCAGACTGCAGTGCATCTAGCTATGACTTACCATGTTCCGGCCAGGGACCCTACACTGTCCATAGCAATCAAGGAGAGCATCTACAGGCCGCTGTCTAAATGGTCTACGGGAGACATAACTGTCTTTTCTAACATACAGAGGAAGGCAGGGCCTTAGACAAAATGCCAAGGTGGAAGAATTTATCCAAAGTCAAAGAAGAAGATACGGCCATGAAGAGAGATTTAAGTGAAATGGTTGTAAGTAACATGCTTGATGGAGAATTGAAGGCAATATTCATAAGGATACTCTCTGGGTTGAAAAAAGAATAGTGAGAACCTTACCAGGGAGCTAAAACAGCTAAAAAAGAATCAAACAGAGAAGAACAGTGCAATGAATGAGATTGAGGGACACTTGGGTGGGTCCTTGAATTAAGCATCCAACTCTTGATTTTGGCTTAGGTCATGATGTCACAGTTTGGGAGACAGAACCCCAATTTGTTCTCTGCAGTGACTGCCTCTGGAGTCTGATAGGGATTTTCTCTCCCTCTTGCTCTGCCTCTCTTGTGCTTTCACTCTCTGTATCTCTCTGAAAAAATAAACAGTTTTTTTTTTAAGCAAAGAAAAGGAAAAGATTGGAAACAGGCTTAGCAGTGAACAGCAGGCTGGAAGTACCAGAGGAATGACTTTGTCACCTAGAAGAAGAAAAAAATGAAGAAAAATAATGACTCTAAGCAAAAGACAGGAGAAGAATCATGCAACAGTATTGACTCGGGGAACTCAGAGACTCCATCAAATGTAATAATATTTGCATTATAGGAGTCTCAGAAGCAAAAGGGAGAGAAAAGGGGGGGTGGAAGTACTTTATTTTAAGAAATATTAGCAGAAATCTTCCATAATCCTGGAAAAAAACAGACCTCCAGATCCAGGAATATCAAAATAGATAAAAACAAAAAAATAAAAAACTATATGCTGCCTCTAAGGACTCATTTAGACATAGAGACACCTGCAGGTTGTTTTCTTAGAAAAGAAACAGGTTGTTTTCCACTGCTCCCCAGTGGATTTCTTTTCTAAGTTATTTGATTTGTTAGGATATCATTGTATATGTAGTTGAAGCATTACCAATTTTGTTATTTTTCTTGTTACATGGGCATTACTTTCAATGTTATGTTACCTTTTTATTCTGGTCTCTATTTCATTTATTTCTGATGTTTCCTTTTAAATAAAATAATTTCAGATTTTGCTTTGTAATTTCTTCCTCTACTAAATTTCAGCTAACAGACTTCCTTTTCTAGTTCCTTTTGGTGTAATGTTGTTAATTTCAATGTTTTCCTTAACTGAAGCATTTATGGCATTGAAAAATAGAAAACTTGAAAGCAGTAGAAAACCTACCAGAAATAACTCAAGCGATGACCAAAATAATACAAAATAAAAATAAGGATCCTTTAGGGTTTTCTATAGATCGTGTCATCTGTGAACAGAGATAAGATTTTTAGGAGTTTGTAGCCTTCTTTACAGTAGTTATTCCTTTCATTTGGTAACCTGGTAATGCTGGTACCACAGAGTATTTTCATATTTTCCCTTATCTTCACTCCTTGGAAATACTCAAGGAGATTTTAAGTACTTTCTCATGAAATGCTTGTTTGAATGATCCACTGAATTTATCGGACATAGCAGCTTTCCTTGTTTACAGTTAGTTTGGTTTTTTTTGTTTGTATTTGTTTAAATTACTCTTTGAATCTACTTACTACTCAGCAGTAGTGATTTTTTTTTGTTGTTTTCATGATGGAGTATAGGTGGTTATACCTTATTTGAATTCATTATCCTCTGTTGGTATCAATTTGTGGGCATATAATTATCCATTGTTGCCTCTTTTATTCATTTTATTTCAACAGTGTCAGTGATAACATGTCTGCTTTCACTTCACTGCTGCTTTAGTTGGTCGTTTCTCTTTCATTCTGACTTGATTGAAAGGTCTATCAATTTTGTTCATTTTTTCTCAAAGCCAATGCTTCCTCTGGTTGCTATGGTCTTAGTTTTACTGTATGTTATTTTGTTGATTTCAGTTTTATGTTTAAGTTTCCTTCTGTGGTGATTTTGGGCTCATGTGGTAGTTTTCCTGATCATTCAAGGTATAAGAAAATGATTTCTACGATAGCATGACAGTACTACAGAATTATCTATTAGGACATATGGTCAGTATGTTGCGTGCAACTTTATGTGTCCATGAAGGAATGAAGTCCTGATGATTCCTTCTCAAACATTTAGTCGATGTTTTCTGATTGATTCTAAGGTTGCATAATAGAAGTCTTCAGTATATTCATCTGAGAGTAGTACGTGGGATGATTTTACTTTTCTGTTATTTGATATCTTTCAGCTGTATCTTCACAATGCACCCAGAATTTCCTGCCAAAGCCGTGCTTAGAACCTTCTCTCCAAAAAGTGTCAATGGGTGAACATAGTACCCTTGATAATTTACACTTAATGATAGATTGTGACAACGATGGGGAGAGTGAAGGGCATCAAACATATGACGGACATTTCCAAACAGAGACATCTGCCCATAGGAAGAATCTCACTGACCCATATGCTGAAGGATATAAAGTATTTTGCAAACCCTCCCCTTTTAAGTTAGCTACTTCTACAAAGCAGTGTGTTTCCGTCACCAAAAACTCAAGTCAAAGATTCAAACATAATTATTTGTCGAAAGAAAATTTGGAAAATCTGGGAAGTTACCTCATTCAGGTGGAAAATAAGTATTTGAACCAATTTGAAAATAGGATCGGATTGACCTTGCAGACAACTGTTTCTGAAAATCATAAATTTAAAAATGAAGAAGAAATTGTTAAGGGGTGTCAATTTGAGGGGCACGTCACAAAGAAGTCAACCCTACAAACCTACGAGAGTATTTTCAATGGACATAGAATTGTTCCTTGCACTGCATCTGAGAAAACATTTAACCAGGGCTCAATTGTTAACAAATGTCTATGTACTCATTTGCCAGATAACCATTTTGAATGTAATAAAGGTAAGGAAGTTTTGTCTCAAAGATCTAAACATATTATAGAGACGAGTATGCTTATAAAAGAAAATCTTTATAAATATAATGCACGTGGGAAAGATCTGAAGGAGTCCTCCAGTGTTGGTGATCATCAGACAATTTGTGTGGGAAAAAACACATACATGTGTAATAAATCTGGAAGTGTGTGGAGTCAGTCACGAAGACTAAATGCACATAGGACAATTCGTCCTGGAGAGAAAAGGTACACTTGTAGGGAATGTGGCATAGTCTTTCATTGGCACTCGGCACTATCTCAACATCAGCGAATGCATGCTGGAACAAAATTGTACAAATGTGAAGAATGTGGTAAAGCTTTTAAGGACTACTCATCACGAAATAAACACAGGCAAATCCGTATCAGAGTGGGACATCACAAATGTCAACAATGTGGCAAAGCTTTTAGGAGGCACTCCTACCTTCCTAGACATCAGAGCATCCATACTGGAGAGACCCCTTACCAATGTAAAGAATGTGGCAAGGCCTTTAGCCAGCGCTCAACCCTTACTCAACATCTCAGAATTCACACTGGGGAGAAACCTTACCAATGTAAATATTGTGATAAGGCCTTTAGCCAGCACTCAAACCTTATTCGACATCATAGAGTTCATACTGGAGAGAAACCTTACCAATGTAGAGAATGTGGCAAGGTCTTTGGCCAGCACTCACACCTTACTCAACACCACAGAATTCATAGTGGAGAGAAACCTTACCAATGTAAAGAATGTGGCAAGGTCTTTAGCTACCACTCAGTCCTTATTCACCATCACAGAATTCACACTGGAGAGAAACCTCACCAATGTAAAGAATGTGGCAAGACCTTTACCGAGCACTCAAACCTTACTCGCCATCTCAGAATTCATACTGGAGAGAAACCTTACAAATGTAAGGAATGTGGCAAGGCCTTTACCCAGCACTCAATCCTTACTCGACATCTCAGAATTCATACTGGAGAGAAACCTTACAAATGTAAGGAATGTGGCAAGGCCTTTACCAGGTACTCAAATCTTATTCGACATCTCAGAATTCATAATGGAGAGAAACCTTACAAATGTAAGGAATGTGGCAAAGCCTTTAAAGGACCCTCAGACCTCACTCGACATTACAGAATTCATAGTGGAGAGAAACCTCACCAATGTAAGGAATGTGGCAAGGCCTTTACCAGGCACTCACACCTTATTCAACATCTCAGAATTCACACTAGAGAGAAACCTCACCAGTGTAAAGAATGCGGCAAGGCCTTTAGCTACCACTCAGTCCTTATTCACCATCACAGAATTCACACTGGAGAGAAACCTCACCAATGTAAAGAATGTGGCAAGACCTTTACCGAGCACTCAAACCTTACTCGCCATCTCAGAATTCATACTGGAGAGAAACCTCACCAATGTAAAGAATGTGGCAAGACCTTTACCGAGCACTCAAACCTTACTCGCCATCTCAGAATTCATACTGGAGAGAAACCTTACAAATGCAAGGAATGTGGCAAGGCCTTTACCAGGTACTCAAATCTTATTCGACATCTCAGAATTCATAGTGGAGAGAAACCTCACCAATGTAAGGAATGTGGCAAGGCCTTTACCAGGCACTCGCACCTTATTCAACATCTCAGAATTCACACTGGAGAGAAACCTCACCAGTGTAAAGAATGTGGCAAGGCCTTTAGCTTGCATTCATGCTTTATTCAACATCTCAGAATTCATGCTGGAGAGAAACATTACCAATGTAAAGAATGTGGCAAGGCCTTTACCTGGTCCTCAATCCTTACTCGACATCACAGAATTCACACTGGAGAGAAACCTGATAATGTAAAAAGAATGTAAGTCACTGCCTGTAAGTGGTGCCCAGCCCTTATGGGACATCAGAAAATTCCTATTGGAGAGTAGCCATACAAATGTAAAGAATGTGCAAGCTCTCCCTGCAAGTCACAACTTACTCCACATTCTAGTTATCACATAGGAGCCAAACTATGAAATGGAAAGTGGCCAAGCCTTTACCTGGAATTCAATCTTTGCTCGATATCACAAAATGCACCCTAGATGCAAACCCTAGAAATGTAATGAATGAAGACCTTCATTTTAAATATACACTTTAGGAAACACAAGAGATGCATATAAGAAAGTAACTGGAAAGATAGATTTACAAAAGTACTTCATTGAACATCAAATGTGAATCATGTTACAGAAATCAAGTAGAAAGGAGTATATCAGTCATTTCATTCAGACATTGCTTCAAAATACTTACAAGGAATAACACAGAGTTAGACACTTAGAAAACATATATGCTATTCTGGTCCTAAAGATCTAGTGGATCGGTTTTTGAATAGGTAGAGTTAATTTCAAAATGTGCTTTGTTTTTTGTTTTTTGGTTTTTTTTGCTTACATTGACCCTCTTTGGGATTTGTGACTAGCAAATATTAATGTATTCCTACTCTCAAATCCCTTCGGAATATTCATTTATTTCTGGTGGATGTGTGAAACCATGTGGATGACTTGTTGAATCAAAAGTATGAGATGCCCTTCTTTATTAGATGGGACCAAGGCATGTCTAATTTTCCACAGACGATAAAGGAGAGTTTGATGCACAACATCTGAAGCAAATCTAAATGGAGATGCTGTTTGTGGTTATACCACTGATGTAAGTTGTCATGACACAGGTGTTGAGAACACCATTGTCCATTTATTAACTCTAAACACTTCCTGCATATTAGAAAGGAAATGTTTTACGATAAGGTCTTAAAGGCAAAGAGGTGGCGGTCCAGTGCACTGATAGATCTTTATAAGAGCAATAGTCAGAGCACATGAGTTGATGTGGCTGCAATGAAGACATCTTCACAGATGGCAGCCAGAGCCTAGCTAACTCTTCCCCCAAATGGCATAAATTGTACATCCACATCTCTCAAGAATTACGTCCGTCCTGATATTTATGGAAATCACTACTCCCCTGTCATTACATCAACACATGAATGCTTTTTTACCACTTGTATTCTATATTTTGAACGATTTGTTGAGTCGAGTGGATTTGAAATGCATAAATTGGTCTGTGTGAACTTAATATATTTTAATTAATAAAACATAATTGTTTTTAATGTGTTAACATGGATGTGTAATGAATGAAGTGTGATCCAACCAGCAATGTTACCACATCCTCTTGTATTTAAGGTTGTAGGTAACTGATGGAATCTATAACTCTTTTCCTAACACAACGGCATAACATACCCAGTAATCCGTTTTCTCCACGGCCTTAGGATTTACATAATGTGCCATTATTTTTCCCGTTTACCCATTATACCATTTTCTCCTCTTTGTGAATACTGTGATATTATTATGGATATATTATGGAGTTAGAGGGGTACTGCTGACCTTTTACCTAAGGTCTCCCGTGAAACGCTATTTGGCATTCATTTTGCACAGCCAGTCCATTTGTTTTTAAGTTTATTCTGAGAGCATAAGCATGGGAGGGGCGAAGCAGTGGGGAGAGAATCCCAAACAACTCTGCTGTCAGCAAACAGCCAGACACAGGCTTCAGACCCATTAACTATGGGATCAAGAGCCACATGCTTAACCTACTGAGGCATCCAGGTGCCCCTAGCCAGGAGTTTTATAGGGCCTTGACTGACACCAGCCCCTCTCACTAGTACATTCCCTAGACAACACCCTACAGACTCACAAGATAATGTAACTTTTGATAAGACAGTTTTAATCTGCCCCTGTGACCAACAGGGTCTCCTTTCTCCCAGTGCTTTCCCCTCTGTGTCCCTTACAGAAGGCCAGAGCTTGCTTAAACCTGCTATAGTTTGAATGGCGAAATCTGGACTTAGCCAGAGGCTCTAAAGCATGCCATCATGGCAGCTAAGACAGCTATGTGCCCCCAGTCATTGGGGGGTGGGTGTTGTTTTCATGTGCATATGAAGCAAACATGCACATATGCTAGTACTGGGTGTGTAATAGATACCCCATAAGTAGGAGAAACAATTCCAACAGTAGTGATAATGTAGCCCCAGATGAGACATAGAAAATATACAAGGTAAAGAATTAGCATAGTGGATTCTGTGCGTGGAGGAAACCTGTCCCAGGTTGCATAACTGAGAATGTATATAGAAACATAACTTCTACTTGTTTTATTTCCCAGTTGTCTCCATATCTCCACTGCTGTGTTTGTTCATCTTTGGTGCCAGATTTGTAGACATCACAAACATTCTTCTGTGCCTGTGTTGTGGTGAGAGTGTCCTCACTAGCTGCTTAGTTGAGATGAGAGAGATGTAAGGCCATGAGTATTCAGACCTGTAGCGCTGGAATGTGGGATGGGAATAGAAGTAAAACATGATGAAGCCATCATCCTCAGAGAGAACGATAAGACCTATGAAAAGAAAATGTGAAGGACTCTTTCCAACGCAGGGAAGTACCTGGAGGTGGTTCCCTTGGGTCACCCAGGGTCCTAGGCAGCTCTTGCTGGTGTCATTGGATGAATAAGTGTCATGGAGATAAGGAATTGGCAAAAGTGGTGGATTTCTGAAGATTGGGGGTGTCCTCCTTTATCTCCATGATTGCACTGAATTCCTTTGTCTTACTGAGGCCCAGAAGCTGTCAGATGACAATGATTACTGGTTTGCCCAGGCCTAGATCAGAGGCAGTGGATGGAGGAGGGGTATTAGATGATGCAAACGTTTTGGGCATAGCTTTAAAATGTCACATGGCAGAGTCGATTTTGGAGATGAAGAAGACTTCTGGACATTGTAATGGAATCAGCAGGACATGTGCTGTGGTTGTTCAAGCACTAATATCCCAGGATATAACTCCAATGAAAGTGAGATCCAGTGTAGATGGGTGACCTTTCAGGAAAGACAATTCATTGTTGTGAGGGACATTTCTGTTGTCAGTCAGCCCCATGATGAGTATAGTCCTGTACTCTTGCTCTGTCCATGGCCCAGATTTGTTGGAGCAGCACTTCAACAGTGACAGGCAGTGAGCTTCTTTGATTCCAACAGTCTAGCACAACTGTTCACTGACTAAATGAACAAATATTTGATGTGTATGTGAATGTTAGTAGGCATAAAAAGGTATGAAATCTTGTCATTTTTTTTAACATTTATTTATTTTTGAGAGACACAGAGAGGCAGAGCATGAGCAGGGGAGGGGCAGAGAGAGAGAGAGAGAGAGAGAGAGAGAGAGAGAGAGAGAGAGAGATACAGAATCCAAAAAAAGCTCCAGGCTCTGAGCTGTTTGTTAGCACAGAGCCTGACATGGGGCTCGAACTCACGAACTGTGAGACCATGACCTGAGCTGAAGTCGGAAACTCAATCAACTGAGCCACCCAGGCACCCCAGAAATCTTGCATTTTGTATGAATGAGTGGTGTTACAGAGTGTTATGCTAAGTGAAACAGTCAGAGAAAGACAAATCCTATATGATTTCACTCACATGTGGAAATCAAGAAACAAAACAAGTGAGCAATGGGAAAGAAAAATAACAAAAGGGAGAGGCAGACCAAGAAAAAGACGCTTAACTATAGAGAGCAAACTGATGGTTACCAGAGTGGAGATGGGTAGGCAGATGGGTTAAATAAGTGATGGGGAATAACGAGGTCCCTTGTGAGTTGAGACCTGGGTGTTGTATGGAATTGTTGAGTCAGTATATTGTCCACATGAAACTAATGTTACACTGTATGTTAACCACCTGGAAGATAAAACCCTCTGGGAAGTGTTTTGTTGTTTACTGATTGAGGAACCTTTTCCTCTTAGGTTAACTGACTTCAGCAAGTGCACAGAATATAACTTGGTAAACAAATGGAAACATTTATCTCTTCTTCCTACCTGGTTCTTCCAGATCTCAGAAAATCTCGGTGCCTATTCTTAAGGTTTATTCTAATACATAGCTTGCATATTTCAATAAGAATCTTTTCTCCATGTGACAAGACGTACTTGGAAACACTTAGGTAACTAAGACTTTGACTAGAATATCATAGATGAGAAAGACGGAAATCAATTCAGAAATGAGGAGACAGCTATAAGGATCTCTGATGGACTTAATGGACCCAATCAAGCCCCCTTGGAAGTATGAGCATGATTCCTTACTTCCAGAATCCCTGGAAGCCTTCCCAGATGAATCAAGAACTTTATTTCCTAATAGTTTCAATAGTCTTGGCATGTTTTGGAGACCTCAAGAATATAGGAATTCACCCAAATCTATAAGTGTTGCAGCCAAAACCTGATGGCAAGTATTTGGCTTCGTTTCTGCTCTTGAGAGGCTATTAAAAGTTTAATCTAGTGACTTCTTATGAAAAATTACAGCAAAGCCGGTTTTAAAGAGTCTATCGGTCAAACCTCTATTGTGATTGCACTTATGTAAATAAGGAGGTCAAGTTTTTTTCTCCAAATACACTGAGTTTGCAATCCCATTACTGTTAATTTGGCTCTACTTGGTAAACTGAGGATGATTATAGACAAAAATGTTTCAATAACACATCTTTGTAGATTGTGACTTTAATAGTATTCATCATAAATTGTACCAGATCCTGATTTCTTCTTGTGTCCTCCAATGCCTGGCTAGAAATCCTGAGAAGAATGGTTATTAAATCTGTGTTGAATTTGAGAGAAAGAGAAAGGGCACACAAGCGAGGGAGGGGCAGAAAGAAAGGGAGAATCCCAAGCAGTCTCCCTGCTGTCAGTCAAGGCAAAGCCCAAGGCTGGCTCAATCCCAGCAACTGTGCAGTGATGACCCAAGTCAAAATCAAGATTTGGACACTTAATGGACTCAGCCAGCCATGCGCCCGCCACCCCCTAAAGTAACATTTTGATTTTTCTCCTATTTTTCTGTCTTGGAATCATTTGAGGACAAAACTTCCTTCTGTCCTAAAGCTCTGGAAACTTCATATAAGCACTTGATGTTAAGAAATCGAGCATTAACATTGGAAACACTGTGAAGAAGTTTAAGTTTCTAAGACAAAGAGTCATTTCTGCCACAGAACTTCAATCTGTGGTTTATTGTGGTCATGCAGTATTACCAACAAATTTGTCTTTCTTTTAGTAGAGTCCCAAGGGAACACCAACTGCTTGTGTAACATGCAGCCTCACAGGCTGCACGTGGGGAGCCAAATCAGCAACACTTGCCCATTGCTAGCCAAGAAGCAACTGAAACATGACACACAGGGAACTAGAACCGGAGGGCATCTCAGATGCTGAAACCTGCTATAAACAGAAGAGGACCAGTGCTCAGGAAAATGAGTTGATGATGAAACACCAACCAAGTAATTAAGACAGTTCTTTACCAAGACAGTCCTTCCAGCCAGATTCCTTATTTCTCTCACTGCAAAATGAAAGCACTATAGTCAAGAGACATTTCACGTTTTCCTTCATAGTCTTCTCAAAGGTAAATTTTTGATAGGCTCCATCATTTTAAGCTAACCTTTTGTGGGGCACCTGGGTGGCTCAGTCAATTAAGAGTCTGAGTCTTGGTTTCATCTCTGGTCATGATGTCACAGTTTCATGCATTTGAGCCCCAACTGGGCTTGGCAGTGGCAGCACAGAGCCTGCTTAGGATTCTCTCTCCCTCTCAAACCCTCCCCGACTTGCACTGTCTCTGTCTCCCTCAAAGAAACAAACTTTAAAAAAATGGTAAAAATAAAAATTACTTATGCTTTGTGTGTGTGTGTGTGTGTGTGTGTGTGACAACCTAATTCTAAATTTCTTTTGTGTGCCTTTAATATAGAACAATTGTTTTAACATGAATTTTCCTGATGTATATATTTGTAGGTTGAAACCAGATGCATACAGCTTTGGACAGGTGACATTTGTGATGTGTCTATATCACAACAAATGTAAAAGGGTCACAAATATTAGCGTGCTAAAAACTCCTTGCATTATAAATGCATTACTTCTGGTTCTCGATATAACGGGATATACTTAAAAAACAATGTGTACAGAGTTATCAGCATTTCGTAGTTACTTTTCTTGAGTCCATTTTTAATACCAAATATTGTTTAGGTTGGTGACTTCTCTTCAGGCCATTACTGTCCAGATAGCATAAATATGTAAAATAAATTTTCAAAACTGACCATTCTTCTGCATTCAAGAGCAAAGCACATACATGCTTGTGTAGAGCTCAGAGGTGCAATACATTTCTCTTGAATATTTGGGAAAACATGAAGTCTTTTCAAGAACATCTAAGAAACATCTAACCTGCTGACACTAAAGAAAAAAAAACCTGCCTAAAACTTTGATTTTGTTTCTTAGCAATTTCTGTTGCTTAGAGCGCTTAAGGGCATGGTTTGGTTGAGGATCACTGAGAAACCGGATGTCCTTGATTGGAGACCCGTGAGGCCATATTAGCAGCTGTTACTGGATAACTTCTGCCACTTTTCCTGATACCCCACAGGTGTATTCCATCTCAAAAGACTTTGTGTTACAAAAATATCTCTCTTCTTTTTCTTTAAGAATTTATTAGGTGCATTTGGTAGCTCAATCTGTAGGGTAGTGCTGATTAACTGCTTGTAAGCTAGTGGGGTTACATTACTATCTCTTGAGCTTCAGCTGCATATTCTTTGGCTGGTACATCTGGGACTGGGGCTAATATGGCCTGTAGTGTGCATCCTCTGCTCAGGTCCTGGTCTCTGGGTGGTGAGTTCAAGCCACACATTGGACCTCTACTTAAACACCAAAAAAAAAAAAAAAAAAAAAAAAAAATTCTCTTGGGCCTACAGTGTATCAGTTGTCTTTAGCCCAAAAACCTTCATACCTTCATGCCAGAGTTACTCATCTTGGGGCAACCTATCCTCGGCCCCTAGGGAACATTGCTTTAAGGTATTCTCTGCATACAGAGCTGTGTATCATGTTCGATAAACTCTAGGTCAGATAACCTTGGTAAAAGCTTGTTTTCCATTTGTTGGTTGTTTGGCAAAATACTGTCATAAAAGCCAAACGAATTATATATTTGGTCTCAAATTATTTTTGTATTTATTGTTTTGCATTAACTTACAAAGAATTGTTACAAGGCTGTCTAGTGACTACTTAATGTTTAAAATGGATTGTTGTCATAATTCAGATACCAGTAGAACTTTGTACTTGCCATGAAAGCATTCAATTCAATTTCTTCAAGTAATAGTTTTTTTAGGAAATAATTTTCCAGAATTCTACATTGCCCTCTCTCCTCTATCTACCGAGGGTAATGCTGGGCTGGAAATTTAAGATTCTCCAACACAACTCATATTCCTATTTTTAAAATAAATGGATTTTGTTCTATCTAAACCATACCTGGTCACCATTTTGGAGCAAAGAAGGAGCCCTGGGATGTATAGACAAAGTGTTTTACATCCAGATTGGTGGGAATGAATCAGCAGATGACACAGGTTCGGTCCAAAGGCGAAGGAGGAAACGGCACCTTGCCATGTGGTTTGAATGGAAATGATTTTCAAGAAGCTTCAGTTCATTGATCTTGCTGTCACCAACAGACAATCCTAACACTCACCAAGCTTTTACATCCTGTGAGATTCTTGTTCTTCTCCCCTGCTCTTCCATCATATTCAAAGTGAGGGGCAAAGAGCTTTGCATAACCAGTGAGGGCCTGCAAGATCTGTCTACTTTTCTATGTCTCTTGGGGGTCTGGGGAAATTTGTGCAATTTTCTAAGGAACTCGACACTAAGCCATTTTCTAAGTTCCATTTTGCCTTCATGGCAGAAGTCGCTTTTTACCGTATTTCTTAACAAGTAGGATATTCTAGTTTTATTTTGTGAAGTTCCTGTGACTGTCTTCTATATATATAACTCAGCATATTTAACAACAATCATATTTTTTTTTATGCAGAAATTTCTTACTGTTGTTGCTTGCAAAGGACGAATAACACCCTTGGCATTTTCTGTAACAGTGAGATTATCTCTTAATAAAAAATTCTCTAATGTCATTTAAAGGCTTATCATAAAATTTTTCTTACCACCCATTTCCTTACTTCCAATTTCGGTCTCAGTTATTACAACCCATTGCTCAGTAATAATGGATTGTCTGGGAAATTTATTTCTTTAATGTTTCTTTGTTTTAAGAGAGAGGGCAGGGAGGGGTAGAGAGGGTGGGGGAGAGAGAATTCCAAGAAGACTCCAGCCTCTCAGCGAGGAGCCTGCTGTGGGGCTTAATTCCCACAACCACGAGGTCATGTCCTGAGCAGAAATCAAGAGTGGGACACTTTACCTAATGAGCCACACAGGCACCCCATTCTGAGCAATTCGTGTCATATAACATATGCTAGTGCCTCAAATGCATGGGATTTTTGAGTGTACAGTCTCAGTTTATACTTATATGAAAGGATCCTTTTAAAATAGTATATGTTTGGGGCGCCTGGGTGGCGCAGTCGGTTAAGCGTCCGACTTCAGCCAGGTCACGATCTCGCGGTCCGGGAGTTCGAGCCCCACGTCGGGCTCTGGGCTGATGGCTCAGAGCCTGGAGCCTGTTTCCGATTCTGTGTCTCCCTCTCTCTCTGCCCCTCCCTCGTTCATGCTCTGTCTCTCTCTGTCCCAAAAATAAATAAAAAACGTTGAAAAAAAATTAAAAAAAAAATAGTATATGTTTTATTCAGATTTCTTGTTACAATTCCTCTTATTCTTGTTTTGCGATTCAATAAAAAAGCTACCTTTTTGGGGAATGGAAAATAGCTTTATTTTAAAATATCTTTTTCCTCCACGTTTTTATTTAAATTCAAGTTACATAACATATAGTATAGTATTGGTTTCAGGAGTTGGATTCAGTGGTTCCTCACTTACATACAACACCCAGTGCTCATTACAGGTCCTTTCCTTAATGCCTATCATCCATTTGGCCCAGCCCACTACCACCTCCCTTCCAGCACCCCTCAGTGGTCTGTACTTAAGAGCCTTTTAAGATTTGCCTCTTTCTCTGCTCTTACTGTATTTTACTTTTCTTTTCCTTCCCCTGTGTTCATTTGTTTTGTTTCTTAAATTCCACATATGAGAGAATTCATTTGTCTTTCTCTGGCTGACCGAATTCACTTATCCTAATACACTCTAGTTCCACCAACATCATTTCAGATGGCAAGATGTCCTTCTTTTGGATGGCTGTGTAATATCCCATTATGTATATATACTACATCTTGTTTACCCATTCAACCCTCCATGGACATTTGGGCTCTTTCCATAATTTAGCTATTGTTGATAGGGCTGCTATAAATATGGGGGTGCATGTGACCCTTGAATCTGTATTTTTGTATTCTTTGGGTAAATCCTAGCAGTATAATGGCTGGGTCGTAGGGGGGTTCTATTTTTTCCTTTTTGAGGAAACTCCATATTGTTTCAAAACTGGCTGCACCAAATGCATTCATACCATCAGTGAAAGAGGATTCCCTTCTTGGCATCTTCACCAACATCTGTTGTTTCCTGAATTGTTAACTTTAGCCACTCTGACAGGTGTGAGGTGGCAGCTCACTGTGGTTTTGATTTGTATTTCCTTGATGATGAGTGATGTTGAGCATCTTTTCATATGTCTGTTGGCCATCTGGATGCTTTCCTTGGAACAATGTCTGCTCGTGTCTTCTCATTTCTTATCTGGGTTATTTACTTTTGGAGTGTTGGGTTTGATAACATGTGTATAGGTTTGGGTTACTAGCCCACTATCTGAGTTGTCATTTCCAAGTATCTTCTTCTAATCTGTAGGTTGTCTTTCAGTTTTGCTGACTGTTTCCTTCGCTGTGCAGAAGCTTTTTATCTTGATGAGGTCATAATACTTCATTTTTGCTTTTGTTTTCCTTTGCCAGCATGTCTAGTAAGAAGTTTTTGCAGCCGAGGTCAAAGAGGTTGCTGCCTGTGGTCTCCTGTAGGACTTTGATGATTTCCTGTGTCACATTTAGGTCTTTCATCTGTATTGAATTTATTTTTGTGTATGGTATAAGAAAGGAGTCCAGTATCTTTGTTTTTTTTTATATGAAATTTATTGACAAATTGGTTTCCATACAACACCCAGTGCTCATCCCAAAAGGTGCCCTCCTCAATACCCATCACCCACCCTCTCCTCCCTCCCACCCCCCATCAACCCTCAGTTTGTTCTCAGTTTTTAACAGTCTCTTATGCTTTGGCCCTCTCCCACTCTAACCTCTTTTTTTTTTTTTCCTTCCCCTCCCCCATGGGTTCCTGTTAAGTTTCTCAGGATCCACATAAGAGTGAAACCATATGGTATCTCTCTTTCTCTGTATGGCTTATTTCACTTAGCATCACACTCTCCAGTTCCATCCACGTTGCTACAAAAGGCCATATTTCATTTTTTCTCATTGCCACGTAGTACTCCATTGTGTATATAAACCACAATTTCTTTATCCATTCATCAGTTGATGGACATTTAGGCTCTTTCCATAATTTGGCTATTGTTGAGAGTGCTGCTATGAACATTGGGGTACAAGTGGCCCTATGCATCAGTACTCCTGTATCCCTTGGATAAATTCCTAGCAGTGCTACTGCTGGGTCATAGGGTAGGTCTATTTTTAATTTTCTGAGGAACCTCCACACTGCTTTCCAGAGCGGCTGCACCAATTTGCATTCCCACCAACAGTGCAAGAGGGTTCCCGTTTCTCCACATCCTCTCCAGCATCTAGAGTCTCCTGATTTGTTCATTTTGGCCACTCTGACTGGCGTGAGGTGATACCTGCGTGTGGTTTTGATTTGTATTTCCCTGATAAGGAGCGACGCTGAACATCTTTTCATGTGCCTGTTGGCCATCCAGATGTCTTCTTTAGAGAAGTGTCTATTCATGTTTTCTGCCCATTTCTTCACTGGGTTCTTTGTTTTTCGGGTGTGGAGTTTGGTGAGCTCTTTATAGATTTTGGATACTAGCCCTTCGTCCGATATGTCATTTGCGAATATCTTTTCCCATTCCGTTGGTTGCCTTTTAGTTTTGTTGGCTGTTTCCTTTGCTGTGCAGAAGCTTTTTATCTTCATAAGGTCCCAGTAGTTCATTTTTGCTTTTAATTCCCTTGCCTTTTGGGATGTGTCGAGTAAGAGATTGCTACGGCTGAGGCCAGAGAGGTCTTTTCCTGCTTTCTCCTCTAAGGTTTTGATGGTTTCCTGTCTCACATTTAGGTCCTTTATCCATTTTGAGTTTATTTTTGTGAATGGTGTGAGAAAGTGGTCTAGTTTCAACCTTCTGCATGTTGCTGTCCAGTTCTCCCAGCACCATTTGTTAAAGAGGCTGTCTTTTTTCCATTGGATGTTCTTTCCTGCTTTGTCAAAGATGAGTTGGCCATACGTTTGTGGGTCTAGTTCTGGGGTTTCTATTCTGTTCCATTGGTCTATGTGTCTGTTTTTGTGCCAATACCATGCGGTCTTGATGATGACAGCTTTGTAGTAGAGGCTAAAGTCTGGAATTGTGATGCCTCCTGCTTTGGTCTTCTTCTTCAAAATTACTTTGGCTATTCGGGGCCTTTTGTGGTTCCATATGAATTTTAGGATTGCTTGTTCTAGTTTCGAGAAGAATGCTGGTGCAATTTTGATTGGGATTGCATTGAATGTGTAGATAGTTTTGGGTAGTATTGACATTTTGACAATATTTATTTTTCCAATCCATGAGCAGGGAATGTCTTTCCATTTCTTTAAATCTTCTTCAATTTCCTTCATAAGCTTTCTATAGTTTTCAGCATACAGATCCTTTACATCTTTGGTTAGATTTATTCCTGGGTATTTTATGCTTCTTGGTGCAATTGTGAATGGGATCAGTTTCTTTCTTTGTCTTTCTGTTGCTTCATTGTTAGTGTATAAGAATGCAACTGATTTCTGTACATTGATTTTGTATCCTGCAACTTTGCTGAATTCCTGTATCAGTTCTAGCAGACTTTTGGTGGAGTCTATCAGATTTTCCATGTATAATATCATGTCATCTGCAAAAAGCGAAAGCTTGACTTCATCTTTGCCAATTTTGATGCCTTTGATTTCCTTTTGTTGTCTGATTGCTGATGCTAGAACTTCCAGCACTATGTTAAACAGCAGCGGTGAGAGTGGGCACCCTTGTCGTGTTCCTGATCTCAGGGAAAAATCTCTCAGTTTTTCCCCGTTGAGGATGATGTTAGCTGTGGGCTTTTCATAAATGGCTTTTATGATCTTTAAGTATGTTCCTTCTATCCCTACTTTCTCAAGGGTTTTTATTAAGAAAGGGTGCTGGATTTTGTCAAAGGCCTTTTCTGCATCAATTGACAGGATCATATGGTTCTTCTCTTTTTTTTTTGTTAATGTGATGTATCACGTTGATTGATTTGCGAATGTTGAACCAGCCCTGCATCCCAGGAATGAATCCCACTTGATCATGGTGAATAATTCTTTTTATATGTCATTGAATTCGATTTGCTAGTATCTTATTGAGAATTTTTACATCCATATTCATCAAGGATATTGGCCTGTAGTTCTCTTTTTTTACTGGGTCTCTGTCTGGTTTAGGAATCAAAGTAATACTGGCTTCATAGAATGAGTCTGGAAGTTTTCCTTCCCTTTCTATTTCTTGGAATAGCTTGAGAAGGATAGGTATTATCTCTGCTTTAAACGTCTGGTAGAACTCCCCTGGGAAGCCATCTGGTCCTGGACTCTTATTTGTTGGGAGATTTTTGATAACCGATTCAATTTCTTTGCTGGTTATGGGTCTGTTCAAGCTTTCTATTTCCTCCTGATTGAGTTTTGGAAGAGTGTGGGTGTTCAGGAATTTGTCCATTTCTTCCAGGTTGTCCAATTTGTTGGCATATAATTTTTCATAGTATTCCCTGATAATTGTTTGTATCTCTGAGGGATTGGTTGTAATAATTCCATTTTCATTCATGATTTTATCTATTTGGGTCATCTCCCTTTTCTTTTTGAGAAGCCTGGCTAGAGGTTTATCAATTTTGTTTATTTTTTCAAAAAACCATCTCTTGGTTTCGTTGATCTGCTCTACAGTTTTTTTAGATTCTATATTGTTTATTTCTGCTCTGATCTTTATTATTTCTCTTCTTCTGCTGGGTTTAGGCTGTCTTTGCTGTTCTGCTTCTAGTTCCTTTAGGTGTGTTGTTAGATTTTGTATTTGGGATTTTTCTTGTTTCTTGAGATAGGCCTGGATTGCAATGTATTTTCCTCTCAGGACTGCCTTCGCTGCGTCCCAAAGCGTTTGGATTGTTGTATTTTCATTTTCGTTTGTTTCCATATATTTTTTAATTTCTTCTCTAATTGCCTGGTTGACCCACTCATTCGTTAGTAGGGTGTTCTTTAACCTCCATGCCTTTGGAGGTTTTCCAGACTTTTTTCTGTGGTTGATTTCAAGCTTCATAGCATTGTGGTCTGAAAGTATGCATGGTATAATTTCAATTCTTGTAAACTTATGAAGGGCTGTTTTGTGACCCAGTATATGATCTATCTTGGAGAATGTTCCATGTGCACTCGAGAAGAAAGTATATTTTGTTGCTTTGGGATGCAGAGTTCTAAATATATCTGTCAAGTCCATCTGATCCAATGTCTCATTCAGGGCCCTTGTTTCTTTATTGACCATGTGTCTAGATGATCTATCCATTTCTGTAAGTGGGGTGTTAAAGTCCCCTGCAATTACCACATTCTTATCAATAAGGTTGCTTATGTTTATGAGTAATTGTTTTATATATTTGGGGGCTCCGGTATTCGGCGCATAGACATTTATAATTGTTAGCTCTTCCTGATGGATAGACCCTGTAACTATTATATAATGTCCTTCTTCATCTCTTGTTACAGCCTTTAATTTAAAGTCTAGTTTGTCTGATATAAGTATGGCTACTCCAGCTTTCTTTTGGCTTCCAGTTGCATGATAAATAGTTCTCCATCCCCTCACTCTCAATCTAAAGGTGTCCTCAGGTCTAAAATGAGTCTCTTGTAGACAGCAAATAGATGGGTCTTGTTTTTTTATCCATTCTGATACCCTATGTCTTTTGGTTGGCGCATTTAATCCATTTACATTCAGTGTTATTATAGAAAGATACGGGTTTAGAGTCATTGTGATGTCTGTATGTTTTATGCTTGTAGTGATGTTTCTGGGACTTTGTCTCACAGGGTCCCCCTTAGGATCTCTTGTAGGGCTGGTTTAGTGGTGACAAATTCCTTCAGTTTTTGTTTGTTTGGGAAGACCTTTATCTCTCCTTCTATTCTAAATGACAGACTTGCTGGATAAAGGATTATCAGCTGCATATTTTTTCTGTCTAGCACCCTGAAAATCTCGTGCCAATTCTTTCTGGCCTGCCAAGTTTCAAAAGAGAGATCAGTCACGAGTCTTATAGGTCTCCCTTTATATGTGAGAGCACGTTTACCCCTTG
Organism: Felis catus; assembly: GCF_018350175.1. Lineage (NCBI taxonomy): Eukaryota > Metazoa > Chordata > Mammalia > Carnivora > Felidae > Felis > Felis catus. The sequence goes on along the minus strand of NC_058382.1, from coordinate 4,695,912 downwards.
CTGCTTTCAGAATTTTCTCTTTATCCTTGTATTTTGCCAGTTTCACTATGATATGTCATGCAGAAGATCGATTCAAGTTACGTCTGAAGGGAGTTCTCTGTGCCTCTTGGATTTCAATGCCTTTTTCCTTCCCCAGTTCAGGGAAGTTCTCAGCTATTATTTCTTCCAGTACCCCTTCAGCACCTTTCCCTCTCTCTTCCTCCTCTGGGATACCAATTATGCGTATATTATTTCTTTTTAGTGTATCACTTAGTTCTCTAATTTTCCCCTCATACTCCTGGATTTTTTTATCTCTCTTTTTCTCAGCTTCCTCTTTTTCCATAACTTTATCTTCTAGTTCACCTATTCTCTCCTCTGCCTCTTCAAGCCGAGCTGTGGTGGTTTCCATTTTGTTATGCATTTCGTTTAAAGCATTTTTCAGCTCCTCGTGACTGTTCCTTAGTCCCTTGATCTCTGTAGCAAGAGATTCTCTGCTGTCCTGTATACTGTTTTCAAGCCCAGCGATTAATTTTATGACTATTATTCTAAATTCACTTTCTGTTATCTTATTTAAATCCTTTTTGATCAGCTCATTAGCTGTTGTTATTTCCTGGAGATTCTTCTGAGGGGAATTCTTCCGCTTGGTCATTTTGAATAGTCCCTGGAGTGGTGAGGACCTGCAGGGCACTTCTCCTGTGCTGTGGTGTATAACTGGAGTTGGTGGGTGGGGCCGCAGTCAGACCTGATGTCTGCCCCCAGTCCACTGCTGGGGCCACAGTCAGACTGGTGTGTGCCTTCTCTTCCCCTCTCCTAGGGGTGGGATTCACTGTGGGGTAGTGTGGCCCATCTGGGCTACTTGCACACTGCCAGGCTTGTGATGCTGGGGATCTGGCGTATTAGCTGGGGTGGGTAGGCAAGGTGCACAGGGGCTGGAGGGGCAGGCTTAGATCGCTTCTCCTTAGGTGATCCACTTCAGGAGGGGCCCTGTGGCAGCGGGAGGGAGTCAGATCTGCTGCCGGAGATTTGGCTCCGCAGAAGCACAGAGTTGGGTGTTTGCGTGGAGCGAGCAAGTTCCCTGGCAGGAACTGGTTCTCTTTGGGATTTTGGCTGGGGGATGGGCGGGGGAGATGGCGCTGGTGAGCGCCTTTGTTCCCCACCAAACTGAGTTCTGTTGTCAGGGGGCTCAGCAGTTCTCCCTCCCTTTGTCCTCCAGCCTTCCCGCTTTCCGAGCAGAGCTGTTAACTTATGACCTCCCAGACGCTAAGTCGCGCTTGTTGTGGGAACACAGTCCGTCAGGCCCCTCCGCTTTTGCCAGCCAGACTCGGGGGCTCTGCTTGGCCGGCGAGCCACCCCTCCGCCCCGGCTCCCTCCCGCCAGTCCGTGGAGCGCGCACCGCCTCGCCGCCCTTCCTACCCTCTTCCGTGGGCCTCTCGTCTGCGTTTGGCTCCAGCGACTCCATTCTGCTAATCCTCTGGCGGTTTTCTGGGTTATTTAGGCAGGTGTAGGTGGAATCTAAGTGATCAGCAGGACGCGCAGTGAGCCCAGCGTCCTCCTAAGCCGCCATCTTGCCGCTTGTCCTCACTTTGAGTTTTCTGTTTCTTTGTTTTTTAAGTTTAATTATTTACTCTGAGAGAGAGGGAGCATGAGTGGGGGAGCGGTGAGAGGGAAAGAAAGTGAGAAGGAGAGAAACAGGATTCCAAACGAATCATCCATGCCAACATCACAGAGCCTGACACAGGGCTACAACCCATGAACGACGAGATCATGACCTGAGCTGAAATCCAGACTCAGATGCCCAACCAACAGAGCCACCCAGGTACCCCAGAAGATCGTCTACTTTCATTTCTCTGCATGTCACTCTCCAGTTTTCCCAACACCATTTATTGAAGAGACTGTCTTGTTGCCTTGAATATTCTTTCCTGCATTGTCAAAGATTTGTTGACCATATAGCTGTGGGTCCCCTTCTGGGTTTTCTATTCTGTTCCATTCATCTACTTGTCTGTTCCTGTACCAATACCATACTGTCTTGCTGATTACAGCTTTATAACATAGCTTGAAGTCCAGAATTGTGGTGCTTCCTGCTTTCCTTTACTTTTTCAACAACACTTTGGCTATTTATGTTTTCTTCTGGTTCCATACACATTTAGAATGGTTTCTTTCAGCTCTGAAAAAAAAATATCAGTGTTGTTATGTTCGGGATTGCATTGAATGCGTAGATTGCTTTGCAGAATATAGATATTTGAAGAATATTTATTCTTCCAAGCCATGAGCATGCAATGCTTTTCCATTTCTTTGTGTCATTTCAGCTTCATTCAGAAGTTTTCTATAGTTTTTAGAGTACAAATATTTTACCTCTTTGGTTAAGTGTATTCCTAGGTTTTTTGCAGTTTTTGGTGCACTTGTAAATAGAATCGATCTCTTTCTTTATTTTTAAGTTCATTTTTTTTTTCATTTTACATCCAGGTTAGTTAGCACATAGTGCTCTAATGATTTCAGGAATAGATTCCATTGATTCATCCTCTATGATAAACCCAGTTCTCATCCCAACATTGTCCTCCCTAATGCACATTACCCAGTTTTCCCATGTCCCCACCCAACCCCTCCAGCAATCCTCAGTTCTCTGCATTTAAGAGTCTCTTATGTTTTCCCCCTCCTTGTTTTGATATTATTTTTGCTTCCCTTCCCTTAAGTTCATCTGTTTCATATCTTAAATGCCTCATATGAGTGAAGTCATAAGATATTTGCCTTTCTTGGACTGGCTAATTTCGCTGGGCATAATACCCTCTAGCTCCATCCATGTAGTTGCAAATGGCAAGATTTCATTCTTTTTGATTGATGAGTAATACACCATTTTGTGTGTGTGTGTGTGTGTGTGTGTGTGTGTGTGTGTGTGTGTGTGTGTGTGAGTGTGTGTGTACACACCCCACATCTTCTTTATCCATTCATCCGTCAATGGACATTTGGGCTCTGGAATTCATTTCTTAGTTTCTTCTGCTGCCTCATTACTGATGTATAGTCATGCGAATGATTTCTGTGTTTTGACTTTATATCTTACACCTTTGATGAATTCATGTATCTGTTCTAGCAGTTTTTGGTGGAGTCTTTGGGGTTTCTACATAGAATATCATGTCTTCTGTGAAGAGTGATAGTTGCACTTCTTTCACGCCAATTTGGATGGCTTCTATTTCTCTTTGTGGTCTGATTTCTGAGACTAGGACTTCCAGTACTATGTTGAACAAGTGGTGAGAGTGGACATCCCTGTTGTGTTCCTGACCTTAGGGGAAAAGCTCTCAGATTTTCTGCAGAAGGATGATGTTATCTGCGGGCCTTTCATATATGGCCTCTCTGATTGTTGAAGTATGTTCCTTTTATCCCTACTTTCTTGAAGGTTTTTATCAAGAAAGGATGCTATATTTTGTCAAATGCTCTCTAAAAACCTTCCTTTTTAATGATAGTAGCCACTACACTAATTAATTGTATTTTTAGATTTCAACTATTTTTTATGCTTTTGGATAACAATTTTCAACTGAGTGCTTTTGAAGAAACTGTAGGGGTTTTTTTTTGTTGTTGTTGTTTATTTACTTTTGAGAGAGAGAGGGAGACACAGAATCCAAAGCAGGATCCAGACTCTGAGCTCTCAGCATGCATGCAGGTTGGATCTCAAACTCACACACTCTAAGATCATGATCTGAGCTGACTTCAGACATTTAATCAACTGAGCCACCCAGACACCCAGAAGACTGTATCAGTTTTAATCCAAATAGGAATCAGTCAGATGTCAATTGTCAATATTGTTATATGTGTTTTTGTTGTGTCAATATTAAATGTACATTTTTGGTATATGACTTACCCTGTTTGTTTCTTTTCGTGGTAATTTGTCAAACGTTGTTTCATCCTGGGTAGGCTGTCATATGGTATTCCTGTCATCACCTATTTGTGGGTGAATTTATATTCTCTTTGAGAAGCAAACAGGTTTAGGAATTTAAGGTAATTTTTTTTACCTTGGGTTGGTAATCTTATTTCATGTGAGTTTTTCCTTCTAAAACCCTGGGAAATGAGTATGGTATGTTCATTTATCGAGGAGAGTTTGGTTGCTGGGTGAGCCTTCCTGGGAGTAGAAATTGTTTCCCTTCTTTTGCATTATCTTAAAAATAATATTAAGAATAATATTGGAGGTGAGGGCACAAGTATACACAGCAGAGTGGGAGATAGTAAAGAAGGCTGCAATAGAGGCTCTGAGGAAAATTTGATGGGCCAATCATTTGCATTTGTGTATTTGGTCGATTTGAATGTGTGACTGTCAATGGACAGCCCAGAACTGGAAGATGAGATGCGACATATTACCTTGGAAGCACAGTTTGAACCAGAAAGGTGAAACTGACTCCCCAAACTGTAAGTCCTTTCTCTCCTCTATGTGAGTCTGAATGTCAGGAAAGTATGAATGCCAACTTGGGCGGCCCAGCAGGTAGAAAAGTCAGGAACTCTGTTCTCAGAAGGGAGGATCAGAGACTAGCAGTGGAGCTGTGGAGAAAAATTTTGTGGTTTAAGAGGTAATTTTTGACAGAATCTGAAGGGAGAAGTGTCTGTTAGGGTCTGCAAGCCCCATGTAGGCAGAGGTGCTATTCCCAATACATAATCTGGGGCAACTGAGCTGTGTACCCACAATATTAGGCCTGAAGTATGAAACCAGCAACTGGGGACGTGAGAAGTTCCACTGGAGAGGTGGGACTGACGGTTGGCTTATGAGTTTCTACTACACAGTGTGGTCCTGGGTAACCAGATCCCACTCCCCATCCTTCTCTGTGGTCCTGTGCATTGCGGGAAGGGCCTTATCCGGGTCCTGGAGGGCTTCACCTGCATTCTCTCTGTGCACATGTGGGAAGTTTTGGCAACAGGAAAGACAGAATTGGGAGAGGGCATCAAAAACTCTGGTATGATAAGGGGGCCTGGGTGACTCAGTCAGTTGAGTATCCGTCTTTGACTCAAGTCATGATTTAGCAGTTTGTGGCTTTGGGAGCTGCTTGGGGCTCTGTGCTGACAGCTCAGAGTCTGGAGCCTGATTCAGATTCTGTGTCTCCTTGTCTCTCTGCCCCTAACCCACGTGCACTCTGTCTTTGTCTCTCTCAAAAATAAACATTAAACAGAAGAAGAAGAAGAAAAAATCTGGATGTGGTTACAACATTGTTCAGAGGGAGGACTGGTCTGGACATAGACTCTGGTGTCAGTTTATCAAAAATGTGAACTCAGGTGTGTGGGCTTGGTTGAGATGGGATTCAAGGCTAGTGCCTGGAGACCTCGGATGATGGGAAAAGGAGCACATGAATGCAGGTTCTGGCCCTGGAGGAGCTATAGGTGCAACCCGTCCTCTGCAGTCATGTACAACATTTGTTGGGGAAACTGTCTGTTCAGGAGCTATGGAGAGCCTTTGCCAAAGGTGAAGTCTGGGCAAGGGAGGGCAGAGTCACACTGGTGTCCTAGGTTCATGTGCAAAGGGGATGGTGAGAGGCTGTGAAAGGTGTCACGCTGAGTCTTCTGCCCTAGTTTCAAGTGGGCAAGGTGTTCAAGCCGTGTGGGAAAGCAATCAAAATGAAAATGGTACTGTGTAGGGTTAAAAGATGGACTGATGTACATTCCAATTTTCAAGACTTAATTTGACCATTTAATTTGTCTTTATTATTTGTATGCAAATAGATAGACATGCTCCATCTGTAGGAAATGGTAGCAAGGTTTTTACAGAGACCATGTGGAAACAAAGCAAGGGCAGTGGTTGATTGGATATATCTTAAGCATTTCCCTTCTTTTTGGGAGTCCTAATTGACTGCAATTATTTGCTCATTTTTTTTTCCATTCAAGTACAATGACTGAGAATTAAGTTGTGGTTTCATTACAGAGGCTGCCATGGCATTAGAGCCTCCTCAGGTTATGGCTTCCCTATTTAATTTACTTCACAGTGGAAACACATTTGGTAGGATACTACCAGATTTATGTTTTTTGTTGTTGCTGTCATTGTGTTTTTTTTCTTTTCTTTTTGTTTGTTTGTTTGTTTATTTATTTATTTATTTATTTATTTTTGAGAGAGATAGTGCAAGCAGGGGAAGAGCGGCAGAGATTAGAGAAAGTCTTAACAGGCACATACTCAGAGTGGGGTCCAACTCACGGCTGGATCTCACAACCCTGGGAATATGAGCTGGGCTCCAAATTCCAATGAGTTTTTCATCTGACTGAAACACTAGGGCACCTTGTTTGTTTGTTTGTGTTTTAATCTATTTGCCAGTGTGATTTAGCAATTGTCCACCCATTATAAGAATAGTTCTTATGGTACAACAATCCCATGTCCCAGAACCACCCAATTAAGTCACATATATACAAGGGAAACATCCACATTTCAAGATGTGTGTGATAACAGAAGACAGATACTTTCAACCACGCAGTTGTATAAAAAAAAGAGTGTTTCCACATGGAGGTTTTCCTTACAATTACCTTGGGATATGAGGTGTTTCTGTGTTGCAGTAGATCCGTTTCTACCTGTGTGAAAATATCACCTTCATGTAGCATGGTTAAGGAAAGCATTTGATAAGTTCGATGTGACAATATTTATAAACATTGAACCAAGTACAAAATATTTTAGTGTCTTTGTGTTAAACAATTGCAAATGCAATTTACATACACTGTGAAACTGCATAGTAGGCAGGAGCCACCTCAACCTGACAAACTGTTATATTTGAAGATCGATCTATTATTGATGTATGTAATTAATGAAGATTTTTACTTGATTTAAATATTTTATGATTTTATCATTTTCATTTTACAATTAATGACATGCCAATGTGTAGTTGTTTTCTACCACTACCACAATCAATTTCATGCATTTAGGAACTATAAAAACATAATTCTGTCGTTAATAAGTCTGAAATTCAGTGGACTTGGCTCAGCTTTCTGTGGAGGGCACTCTGATGTTAAAATCAAGGTTCAAAACTGAGGGTTGATCGGGGGTGGGAAGGAGGGGAGGGTGGGTGATGGGTATTGAAGAGGGCATCTTTGGGATGAGCACTGGGTTTTGTATGGAAACCAACTTGACAATAAATCTCATTTATTAACAAAATAAAATTTAAAAATAAAATAAAATAAAAGTTCATGAGGCATTGTATCTACTTGGGAACGTCTACAAGCGCAGTCACTACCAAGACCATTCAGGTTGTTGGCAGAATCCATTTTGTTACCATGGTTTCCACATGATCTCCATGGGCACACCTTGTGCATGGTTATGTCCGAAGAAGAGAAAAAGTGTTGAGTCTCACTGTTTACTCAAGATTTCAACTGTGGTCCTTTATTGTCTATTCAGTTGAAAGGATTACTGGGTGTTTTATAGAAGTAAGGTTTTTGCCTTGTGGGCTGAACTTAGACACCACTCACAATTGTGAATCAAGTGCAAATCAGAGACTTAATGAGAATGAATCCATGATGTACAAAGGGACCCTGCAATTGTCATCTCCCCCATCTCCACCCCTCTTCTCTGTGTTCCACATTGTGACCTCAGTCTCCACTCCTGGAGTCTCTAGATATCCATGAAACCTGACTCTTTCCCTGAAAATGACACTTCTAGTCTTCTTCATTGCTCTTCTCAGTCCTGCAGGTGCACTTTTTTTTAATTTGTATATGTTTGTTTAATTTTGAGAAAGTTTGAGCAGAGGAGGGTCAGAAAGCAAGGGGGACAGAGGATGTGAGGCGGGCTCAGCACGACAGCACCAAGCCTGATATGGGGTTCAAACCCATGAACCATTGGATCAAAACCTGTGTCGATGTTGGAAACTCCACCTACTGAGGAACCCCGACACATGTATTTCTTTCTCTTTTAAAAAATAAACATGTTTGTTTGCTTTGGGGAGAGCATGAGCAAGGGAGAGGCAAAAGGAGAGAGTGGCAGGGGATCCAAAACTGGCTATGACAGCAGCGAGCCCTATGCCATCAGGTGTATTTAGACCTCTATACCAACAAGCATGTTTCACGTGATCCCACAGCCCTCATCCCGAATTTCCTCCTCTTCCACTGCCCCTAAATACTCCATTCTCCATTCATTCCTCCTTCCCCATTTCAATACATCAGCCCACTTCTTGTGTCTTTTATGTCCACTGCCCTCGTGTGCCAGCCAAAATTTATCAGGAGTCCTTAGTTTCCTCATGTCCCTGCACTTATTACCCCCAACTCTACACTTCCTGACTCTTTCTCATGATCCCTCTAGCCTCCTGATGCCAACTATTCTCCCAGCTCTGAAGGTCTCTGTCCACCCACACTAACTCCCTGTGCCCATGATGTTTCCTAGGCATCATCTTTTCTTTCTACTCTTTCTCTCTGGTTGGAGCACTGAATACTCCCAGGACTCCAGTCACAGGCAACTATCTCCCTTCCATCCCTATCTTCTTTAATTCTTCATTGGCAAAAATGTTTCTATGCTCTCTACCCAACCTTGTCACTTCACTCCCTCTTGCGAATTAATTTGTCATCCATTATTCCCCTCCTTCCTAGGACTTCTTTTTACCCTCTTATTCTCTCCACACATATAGCCCAGCCTTAATGTCCCTGCCTACACTCCACTCCCAACCTAAAATGAGTAGTTTGCCTTAACCCTTCAGTCACATTTCACAACCTAGTGTCTTTTAGCCTTAGTGTGGGTTACATAGTGTGAGTCAAATAAATATGCCCAAGTGCTAACCCTCATTACCTGTAATTGTACCCTTATTGGGCAGTAAGCTCTTGGCAGATGTCTTTACGTTAAAATGAGGTCATGCTAGATTTGGGTCAATTTTACTCCAATGATGGTATCCTTAAAAGAAAAATGAAGACACACACAGAACAAGGTGTGATGATGAAGTCAATGATGGAGTGATATACATCGACAAGCCAAGCCAGACCAGGGACAGCTGACAGTCCCCAGGAGTTAGAAAGAGCAAAGTCTCAATTCTTGAGGTACAGTGTGGCCCTGCCACCTGCTCGCTTCAGACTTCAAGAACCTCCAGAACTGTGAGACAGTAATTCCTCAGTGTGCTTAGACTTAGAGACCAATGCACCATTGCTCATTTTAGCCAGCCTATATTGTATATATGCAGCATATTATCTACGCAACTGACTATGGACACAAGTTATTTTCTTGTCTTGGTTATTATGAATAATGGAGCTTGTTGCTTAGTTTTTACATATTTGTGAGTTTTCTAGTTTTGTCCATTTACCTGACTCTAGGTGCATGCCATTGTGGTTGAAAAGATGCTTGATAGAATTTCACTCATAAATTTATTAAGACTTTTTGTGTGCCAACATATAATCTATACTGGAGAGTGTTCTGTGTCCATGTGGGAAGAAAGTTTTCTGCTGCTGTTGCATGCAATGTTGTAAGTCCGTCTGCTGAATGTCTTTGAAGTCCGATGTTTTCATATTGACGTTGTGTCTGAATACTCAATCCATTATTGAAAGTGCAGTGCTGAAATCCTGCTGTATACCTACATAGGTGTTTTTATGGGGGGGGGGGATAAATATGTATACAAGTTCTATCCTTTGGTGGAATGGACTCCTTTATTTTTTCAGTTCTCTTCTTAGCAAAAGCAGCTAAAAACTATAAAACATTACTTTACATCTATAAAAGAAAATGATTTCAAAATTAAGTGATGCACATGTATCCAAATGTGACCAAATCAACACAACAATTCAATGCACAATAAGTGTATTATGTAATTCATGGAACAAAAAGCAAGACACAACTAAATGTTTTGTTAATACAAATGCTACACACATATACAAACCTACAGCTTAGTGCAACACAAACAAATCCTAAGTACTTGGTATAGCTACCTTTCTCCTACATTAAAGGAGTGAATGTCTTCTATGTAGTAAATAGACATAGAATGTATAAAAACTTTGGTCACATGTAATGTAATCCAAAATGTGGGACCCAAGTGGAATGTAAGGTTAGCTTATGGGAAGATGAACATTTCAGAAAGAACTCAACTTGAAATAAATCTGCTATATAGACACAATGACCCATAAAAAACTGATCATTGCAAATGTATACAAAGAACTGCCCAGAAATACCGGAAATCTTACTGACAGGTATATTACGGTACCATGCCTGAAATAAAAAATAACTTGCTTGATGTGTTTAAAAGAGCAGATAACAATGAAAAGTAAATAACATGTGAGTGAAAAAATTGCAAGGTACATTAGCATGGTGTTCGAAAAGTGAATACTCTGGGAAAGATGTATTAGCCTGTACAATTTGGTTTTGATCAACTATTGGCTGCTTTTGCAGTAAATTACCAAGATTTTCATTGCAACAGTATTTTCCCACACACCTCAAAATCTGGAAGCAATAGACTTTCTCACATTGTCATTTATTGTTTTTTATTTTCCCCAGTCCTCTCAAGGTAGCAATCAGTTTTTGAATATCAAGTAGCCATTTCAAGGCGTCATAAGATACACATGTGGAGAAACATTACACAAACTACATTTCAGGCATCTGCACAAACACCACCCACACTTACAGAAAAAAGGTGTTTCTTTTAAATGTGTCAGTACGAGTTAAAGAACCAAACTATTATTGTCCTCCAAAACCAAAACAGGGGGAGACTTTATTGCCTTCTGCCAAATAGCGCATTAACTAAAAACCGTGTACAAAGTGACCCATTTGTTTAATACTGACCTTGCCGTGTCTTATTATAGTCCTTGCATTCAAGTCTGTTTTGTCTGAAGCATAGCCACCCCATTTCTTTGGGTTTCCGATTGCATGCAATATCGTTTTGAATATCTGCACTTTCAGGCTGAGTGTGTTCTGAAAGCAGATGTGAGTCTTGTGAGCACAACATAGGACTGGGTCTTGGATTTCTTTCCATTCAGCCCATCTCTATCTTTTGATTGGGAATTTAGTCCTTTTATATTTAAAGGAAGTATTGATACAGGAATGGAGTTACTGTTGTCATTCTTTCCATGGTTTTCTGGCTACTTTAGAATTCTTGCTCCCTTTCTTATCCATTTTCTCTTTACTTTTGTGATCTGATGATTTTCAAGAATGGTAAACCCTGATTCTTTTCTCTTTATCTTTTGGGTATCGATTACCAGTGTGCTCCATGGTTACCATGAAGATTCAAGAAGACACGACAGTCTATTTTAAGTTATGTACAGCTTAAGTTTGCCTACTGAAATTCTTTCAGGCCTGAGGTGATTGTTCAAAAATGTGAATGTAGTATCCTAGCCATTTTAGGAAGGTTTTGCTATATTCTTTCTGATATCTGTGAAGATTTCTTCCTTTCAATTACATCAGGATATTGATATTGATATTGATATTCTGTACTTGTAACTATTGCTATGATGAACCTGGATCACGTTTTTCAGTGGACTGACCCTCTTTCCCTTAAAGATCATTTAGTACAACATTTTATTTGTGATACACACTTTTAGTTGAAATAAATGGACAATGGTGTCCTGAACACCTCTTTCATGATAATTACAGCAAGGTTAGAGGCACAGAAAGTATCTTCATTTAGATTTTATTCAACTCTTCTTCTTCACCTTCCATGGAAAATTACATATGTATGAGTCCCACCTAAGAAAGAAGGGAACTCATATCATTGATGCAGCAATACTCAGCCACATACGTTCACACACCCACTAGGAATAAATGAATTTTCTGAAGTGATTTGAGAATAAGAAGCATACTAATGTTTACTAGTCACAAATCTTAAATAGGTTAATGTAAAAATATTGAGTATATGTATGCAAAATGCCATCCCTTTTATCATTTAAAGCATAAGCATATACATTATCTAAATGTTTACCTTTGTATTATTCCTGCTAATAAGTATTTTGATGTAATGTCTGAATACACAGACTTACTGCTTTCTGCTGTGAATCCTGTGACACGTGTTGACATTATATGTTCAGTTAAATATATTTTTAAATACTTCAATCTTTCAACTTACTTTCCTTTTGGTACTCTCTGATGTTTTCCACATGGTATATTTATGAAGAAGGGCTTTCCTCATGCATTAAGTTTGAATGGTTTGAACTCACATGCATTTGGAGATATTGAATAAGGATTGAGTTCCAGATGAAAGCTTTGTCATTCTCTTTACATTTTAGAGTTTTCCTCTCATATGGGAATTATGATGTTGAATAAGGTAGGACTTCCACCTAAGGGTGTGCCACATTCATCACATTTGCAATGTTCCTCCTATGTATGAACAATGTGATGGTGAGTAAGGCTTGAGCCGAGTGAAATGTTTCGCCACATTCTCTACAATTGTAAGGATCTCTCAAGTATGAATTTGGTGGTGTGGAATGAGGCCTGAGCACCATTAAAGGGCTTTCCAGAATCTTTCTATGTGAAAAATCATCTCTATGACACATTCTCTGACACGAAATCAGGGATCAGCGTTGGTTAAAGTCTTGCCACATTGTTTACTTGGGTATCGTTAATCCTCAATGTGGATTCTGTGGTGTAGAGTAGCTTTGAGCTGTCCTTAAAAGTTCTCTCACAGTCTTGGGGTGCCTGGGTGGCTTAGTCAGTGAAGCATCCAACTTCACCTCATGTCATTATATAGCAGTTTATGGGTCCGAGCCCTGCATCAGGCTCTGAGCTGTCTGTGCCAAAACTTTGGAGCCTGGAACCTGCTTTTCATTCTGTGTGTCTGCCTCTGCACCCTCCCACTCATTCTATCGAAGAAAAACTTTTTAAAAAGTGGGGAAAAAAATTCCCTCACAATCTTAAACTCTGTAACATTTGCTCCAAGATAATTTCTGTAATCTTGAATAAAGGATGATTGGTGATTAAAGCCTTTTGCACACGTTACATTGGTAAGGTTGGTTCAAGTATGAATTCTGTGATGTTGACGAAGTCCTGAGCATTTGGTAAAGCCCTTGCCACATGTCTTACATTGGTAAGGTTTCTCTCCAGTATGAATTCTGTGATGGCCATTACGGTCTGACTGCAACCTAAAGGCCTTGCCACATTGTTGACATTTGTAAGGTTTCTCTCCAGTATGAATTCTCTGATGCTGACTAAGGGATGATTGCTGGCTAAAGAGCTTGCCACATACTTGACATTTGTAAGGTTTCTCTCCAGTATGAATTCTCTGATGCTGAGTAAGGGTTGTTTGCTGACGAAAGACCTTACCACATTCTTGACATTTGTAAGGTTTCTCTCCCGTATGCATTCTGTAATGCTGAGTAAGGGATGATTGCTGGATAAAGGCTCTGCCACATTCTTGACATTGGTAAGGTTTCTCTCCAGTATGGATTCTGTGATGCTTAGTAAGGCTGGAACACAAATTAAAGGTTTTGCTGCATTTGTTACATTGGTAATGTTTCTGTCCGGTATGAATTCTATGATGTCGAGTAAGGGCTGAGTATTCGCTAAAGGCCTTGCCACATTCTTTACATTTGTGGGGTTTCTCTCCGGTATGAATTCTGTGATGTTCAGTAAGTCGTGAGGAATAATTAAAGGCTTTTCCACATTCTTGACATTGGTAAGGTTTCTCGCCAGTATGGATTTTGTGATGCTGAGTAAGGGATGATTGCTGTCTAAAGGCCTTGCCACATTCTTGACATTTGTGAGGTTTCTCTCCAGTATGGATTCTGTGATGTCCACTAAGGGATGATTGCTGGCTAAAGGCCTTCCCACATTCTTGACATTTGTAAGGTTTCTCTCCAGTATGAATTCTGTGATGTCGACTAATTGATGTTGGATGGCTAAAGGCTTTGCCACATTCTTGACATTTGTAAGGTTTCTCTCCAGTATGCATTCTGTGATGTTTAGTAAGGGATGCTGGCTGGCTAAAGGCCTTGCCACAATCGTGACATTTGTGAGGTTTCTCTCCAGTATGAATTCGGTGATGTCGAATAAGGGATGATTGCTGCCTAAAGGCCTTGCCACATTCTTGACATTTGTGAGGTTTCTCTCCAGTGTGGATTCGGTGATGCTGAATAAGCAATGATTGCTGGCTAAAGGCCCTGCCACATTCTTGACATTTGTAAGGTTTCTCTCCAGTATGCATTCTGTGATGTTGAATAAGGGATGATTGCTTGCTAAAGGCCTTGCCACATGTTTGACATTTGTGAGGTGCAGTATGGATTTGCCTGTGTGCATGGAGTGACTCATCCTTAAAGGTTTGACCACCTTCTTCACATTTGTCAATTTTCTTTGCAGTATGCGTTTGCTGATGTTGAGATAGTGTTGAGTGCCTGTCAAAGGTTTTGCCACATTCCTTGCAAATGTACCTTTTCTCTCCAGTACCACTTGTCTTATACGTATTTAGACTTAACGATTGACTAAACATGTTCCCAGATTCATTACCTGTGTATGGGTTTTCCCCCACACGAATCCTCTGATGATCAGCAATACTGGAGGACTGCTTCAGAGCTTTCCCACATTCATCATATTTAGAAGTATTTTCTCCCCTCTGCGTTCTCTTACTCTTGGTACGCTTGGAGTTTGGGTAAAAGACTTCCTCATCTTTATTAGATTCAAAATGGTTTTCTTGCAGAGTCCTCAGATGTTTGCTAACATGGGATCCCTGGTTAGACTGTGTCTCAGATTCACTATATTGAGCCAGTGTATCTCCACTGAAAATGCTCTGGTAATGTTGCACGGTCACCTCCTCTATGAAGCGCCTCCCAAGTTGATACATCCTAGGCCTTTTATCTTCATTTTTGAATCTCTGAGTTTTAGAAATATTTGACTGAAAGGTCAATCCAATCCCACTTTCACAATGGCTCAAAGCATTGTTTTCAGTGTGGATGGGGTAACTTTCCAAATGTTCCAAATTTTCGTTGCACAAATATGTATTTTTGCATATTTCATTGGAACTTCTTACAGATGTGCACTCCTTTGCACAAATAGTGGATGTAAAAAGAGCGGTTTTCCAAGATGTTTTATGTCCTTCACCACTTGCGGCCGTGAGGTTCTTATTATGGGCACTCGTCTCAATTGGACCACGTCCTTCATAAAACTTCTGATGCACTTCATTCTTTCTATCACTGTCGCAGTTTATCAAGTGTAAATTCTCAAGGGCATGATGTTTCCATGTACCCAGTGACATATTTTGTAAAGAGGCTTCTATGCATGGCTTTGGCAGGAAATTCTGGGTGCCATGTGAAGCTATAGCTGAAAGATAGCAAATAACAAAAAAAGGAACATCATTCCAATTACTACTCTCACATGAATGTACTGACAACTTCTAATATACAACCTTCAAATCAGTCAGAGAATGTCAGGAAGATGGTTGAGAAGGATTCATCAGGACGTCATTCTTCCTTGACACAGAAACTTACATACAACGTGTTGAAGACATAGCCTAATAGATCATCCTGTAGTTGTTTAATGGTGTAGCACAAATCACATTCCTGTGCCACAAAGAATCAGGAAAGTATCCTATGAGCCAAAATTTAGAAGCAAGGACATTTAATTTAAAAGTCAAACAGAAATGATGAAAATACGATATAGCAAAAGTAGGAATAAAACAACAGGACGAGTTTGTTTTCAGAAATAACCCAAAAATTTTACAGATCTATAACACCATCAAGTAAGGATGAATAATTGAAGTTCTCCTAAAATCAGAAGTGAAGAAGTAACGCAAGACACAGTACATGTGATATAGATACAAAATAATTATAATTGGCACAAAGAATAATTACATGCTAACAAATAGGTATCAAAAAAAAAAAGTACCTATTTCAAAAAAAGGTATAACCTACCTGACATCATCATGGAGAAAAGAACATAATGAAAGAGGAGCCTGGGTGGCTTAGTTGGTTGAGTGTCCAACTCTTGATTTTGGCTCAGGTCATGATCTTCGGGTCATGTGATGGACCCCCGTATCAGGCTCTACCCTAAGCAAGAAGTCTGCTTAAGATTCTCTCTATATATACCTCTGCCTTCTCCCCCACTTACTGACTCTCACACTCAAAAAAAAAAAAAAGAAAGAAAAAGAAAAAAATCAACGGATCTACAACTACTAAGTAGATTAAAACGGTAATAAATAAACTCCCAGTGGGGCGCCTGGGTGGCTCACTTGGGTAAGCATCTGACTTCAGCTCAGGTCAGGATCTCACAGTCCCTGAGTTTGAGCCCTGCATTGAGCCCTGTGCTGACAGCTCAGAGACTTGAGCCTGCTTCCGATTCTGTGCCTCCCTCTCTCTCCTCCCCTCCCCTGCTCATGCTCTGTCTCTTTCTGTCTGTCTCTGTCTCAAAAATAAATGAAAACATTAAAAAATTTGTTCATATAAAAATAAATATAAAAATAAATTTCCAACAAGGAAAATGCTTATGCCAGATGAATTCACGGAATAATTCATAGACACACATGATAAAGTACTTGAAATCTCCCCAGACATTTCTAGGGAGTGAAGAGAAGGGAGATTATGAAAACCCTTGATCATACCAGCCTTAACAGGTTATCAAAGCTGAAGGAAGATGCTATAAGTATAGAAGACTATGAATGACTATGTGTGGGGAATATTCATGCAAAGTCCACCATAAAACTAAGCAAATAGGGGAGCCTGGGTGCCTAAGTCGGTGAAGCATCTGACTCTTGACTTCAGCTCAGGTCATGACCTCAGTCGTGAGATCAGGCCCCATGTCCAGCTCATTGCAAACTGAAAAACCTGCTTTGGATCCCCTTTCCGCCTCACTCTCTGCCCCTCCCATTGTCCTCTTCTTCCCTCTCCCTCTCAAAACAAATAAACAAATGAAAAACAAACTGAATCAAAAGCACGTTTTACCAGTTTACGACATAATCAGCTGGGAATTCCTCCTGAAATTCAAGGGTGTTTCACCATATGGCAAACTATCAAGTTGGGACTGCATATTACAGACTAAAGATCACAAAGAAAGGGTTAATTGATACAGGACAGGAAGTGAGCATATTGTACACCATTTCATGATTAAAGATACTCACTAAAGGAAGAATCAAAGGAAACTATTTCATCCTAATAAAGATCATGTATGCGTGAAAGGCTGAAATCCAACATAATCGATGAGAAGACTGAAAGCTCCTCCTATAGGATTAGAAATAAGGTATTGAAAGCAAATTTCCCATGTCCATTCCACACAGTATGGGGACTATTCAGAACAATTAGGCAAGAAAAAAATACATAAAAGGAAACCAAATTGGGAGCGCTCGGTTGGCTCAGTTAATTGTCTGACTGTTGGTTTTCAATCTGGCACTTTGTGAATTTGAGCCCCACATCAGGCTCCATGCTGATAGCACAGAGCCTGTTGGGGTTGTCTCTCTCTGTCTCTCTCCCTCTCTCTCTGCTTCTCCCCCACTCCCACTCTCTCAAAATAAATAAACTTAAAACAATTCTAAAATCGAAACAAATTGGAAAAGAAAAAGCAAAATTATCGTTGTTAGAGGATGACATTATCTATATACAATCCTAGGGAACTTTTTTTTTTGGTAACCATTATTATTCATTTTTGCTAATTTTTCTACTAGACCCTCCACTTTCAATTTTTTATGCTATAAATGATTGAGTTAATTACTGTATTTCACCTTTTTTCTTTTATTACACTCAATGAACAAAAGAAAAGAAATTTAGATAAAATTCTGTAAAAGGAAACACTAAAGAAAAATAAGAAAGAAGTAAAATGAAGACCCAAATAAACAATAACATAACATTGAAAGTAATTCCATTTTTCCAATACAACACACAAAATTGGCAATACCTTAAATACATTTACATTGAAAAAAAAAACCCACAAACAAAAAATGGAAAAGAAAACGAGGCAACAGTTACCCACAGAAATATATAGTGTGATAAAAGATTCCTAAAGCAATCATACACTAACATATTAGACATTCTGGAAAAGACCAAGACCACATGCTTTCACTGGTCAATTGACCAAACATTTAAACAAGTAACTCCTTGGATGCCCTGGTGGCTCAGTTGGTTAAGCATCCAACTGTTGGTTTTGGCTCAGGTCATGATCTCACTTTGTGAGTTCCAGCCCCACACTGGGCTCTGCACTGACAGTGGGCATCCTTTTTAGGATTCTATTTCCCTCTCTCCTTACCTCTTCCCTCTTGTCTCTCCTCTCTCTCAAAATAAATAATTATTAAAAAGGTAATGGAGAACATTATATTTTTTTAAAAAAGCAATTACTGATAAAATTCATCAAAATTCTACAAATAGTAGAATAGAGGGAACCCATTGAAAATCATTCTAGGTAGCAGGCATTACCCTGATACCAAAGAGGACATAACCACAATACAAGAACAAAAAAAGGCTAGTTTGTCAAATATAAATATTGCTACACTGGCCTTCTTTTGACATCCATTTGCATGATAACTTCTCTAGCCCCTCACTTTCAACTGGCAGACAGCTTCAGGTCTAAATTGAGTCTTTTGTAGGCAGCAGATTAATCGGTTTGGGTTTTTTTTTTTAATGCATTCAGACACCCTATGTGTTTTGATTGGAGTGCACAGTACATTTACCTTCAAAGGAATCATTGACTAGATACCTATTTGCTGCCATTTTATTATTACTTTTGGCATTGTTTCTGGAGATTGTTTTCTGATACTTTCTTGTCTTTCTCACTTTTGGTCTCTCCTCTGAAGTCAAAGACTATCCTTAAACATGTCTTGGAGGGCTGTTCCAGTGGTCACAAACTCCTTTAGTTTCTGTTTGACTGGAAATCTCTCTCCCCTCTAGTCTGAATGATAGTCTTCCTGGATAGACTGTTCTTGGCTGCCTATTTTCCCCATTCAGCATCGGGTCTGACTGCGGCCCCAGCCACCAACACACGTTACCCCAGACAGCATAGGGGAAGAGCCCTGCAGTTCTACACCATTCTAGGGACTATCCAAAATGACGAAATGGAAGAATTCTCCTCAAAAGAAACTCCAGGATGTAGTGACAGCTAACAAACTGATCAAGAACGATTTAACCAATATAACAGAAAATGAATTTAAAATAATAGTCATAAAATTAACCGCTGGGCTTGAAAAAAGTATACAGGACAGCAGAGAAACTATTGCTACAGAGATCAAGGGATTAAGGAACAGTCAGAAGGAGCTAGAAAATGCTATAAATGAGGTGCAAAATAAAACGGAGGGGACCACAGCTCGGAATGAAGAGGCAGAGGAGAGAATAGGTGATTTAGAAGATAAGATTATGGAAAAAGAGGAAGCTGGGAAAAAGAGATAAAAAAAAAATCCAGGAGCATGAGGGGAGAATTAGAGAACTAAGTGATGCGATGAAACACAATAATATACGCATAATTGGGATTCAGAGGAGGAAGAGAGAGAGAAAGGTGCTGAAGGTGTACTTGAAGAAATCATAGCTGAGAACTTCCCTGATCTGGGGAAGGAAAAAGGCATTGAAATCCAAGAGGCACCGAGAACTCCCTTCAGATGTAACTTAAATCAATCTTCTGCATGACACATCATAGTGAAACTGGAAAAAAAAAAAGGATAAAGAGAGAATTCTGAAAGCAGCTAGGAATAACCATGCTCTAACATATAAATGGAGACCGATAAGACTCGTTATGGATTGTCTACTGAAACTTGGCAGGCCAGAAAGGAATGGCAGGAAATCTTCAACGTGGTGAACAGAAAAAATATGCAGCCAAGAATCCTTTATCCAGCAAGTCTAATTTAGAATACAAGGGGAGATAAAGTTCTTCCCAAACAAACCAAAACTGAAGAAAACCATCACCACTAAACCAGCCCTACAAGAGATCCTAAGGGGCATCCTGTGAGACAAAGTAACAGAGACATCACTACAAGCATGAAACCTACAGACATCACAGTGACTCTAAACCAATATCTTTCTATAATAAGACTGACAGTAAATGGACTAAATGCACCAACCAAAAGACATAGGGTATCAGAATTGAAAAAAAAAAAAAACAAGACTCATCTATTTGCTGTCTACAAGAGGCTCATTTTAGACCTGAGGACACCTTCAGACTGAAAGTGAGGGGATGGAGAACTATCTATCATGCTACTGCAACTCAAAAGAAAGCTGGAGTGGCCATACTTATATCAGACAAACTAGACTTTAAATTAAAGGCTGTACCCTTCAGAAGTATATAAGAATGAGATCATACCATGCCTACTTTCAGACCACAATGCTATGAAGCTTGAAATCAACCAAAGGAAAAAGTCTGGAAAACCTCCAAAAGCATAGAGGTTAAAGAACACCCTACTAAAGAATGAATGGGTCAGCCAGGCAATTAGAGAAGAAATTAAGAAATATATGGAAATGAATAAAAATACAACAATCCAAAGGCTTTGGAATGCAGCAAAGGCAGTGCTGAGAGGAAAATACATTGCAATCCAAGCCTATCTCAAGAAACAAGAAAAATCCCAAATACAAAATCTAACAGCACACCTAAAGGAACCAGAAGCAGAACAGCAAAGACACCCCAAACCCAGCAGAAGAAGAGAAATAATAAAGATCAGAGCAGAAATAAACAGTATAGAATCTAAAAAAACAGTAGAGCAGATCAATAAAAGCAAGAGTTGGTTTTTTGAAAAAATAAAATTGATAAACCTCTAGCCAGGCTTCTCAAAAAGAAAAGGGAGATGACCCAAATAAATAAAATCACGAATGAAAATGGAATTGTTACAACCAATCCCTCAGAAATACAAGCAATTATCAGGGAATACTATGAAAAATTATATCCCAACAAACTGGACAACCTGGAAGAAATGGACAAATTCCTAAACACCCACACACTTCCAAACCTCAAACAGGAAGAAATAGAAAGCTTGAATAGACCCATACCCAGCAAAGAAATGGAATCATTTATCAAAAAACTCCCAACAAATAAGAGTCCAGACCAGATGGCTTCCCAAGGGAATTCTACCAGACATTTAAAGCAGAGGTAATACCTGTCCTTCTCAAGCTATTCCAAAAAGTAAAAAGGGAAGGAAAACTTCCAGACTCATTCTATAGAGCCAGCATTACTTTGATTCCTAAACCAGACAGAGACCCAGTAAAAAAAGAGAACTACAGGCCAATATCCCTGATGCACATGAATGAAAAATTCTCAATAAGATACTAGCAAATCGAATTCAACAGCATATAAAAAGAATTATTCACCATGATCAAGTGGGATTCACTCCTGGGCTGCAGGGCTGGTTCAACATTCGCAAATCAATCAATGTAATACATCAAATTAATCAAAGAAAAGATAAGAACCATATGAGACTGTCAATCGATGCAGAAAAAGCATTTGACAAAAATCAGCATCCATTCTTAATAAAAACCCTCGAGAAAGTTGGGATAGAAGGAACACACTTAAAATCATAAAAGCCATTTATGAAAAGCCCACAGCTATTATCATGCTCAAAAGGGAAAAACTGAGAGCTTTCTCCCTGAGACCAGGAACACGACAGGGATGTCCACTCTCATCACTGTTGTTTAACATAGTGTTGGAAGTGGTAGCATCAGCAACCAGACAACAAAAGGAAATCAAAGGCATCAAAATTGGCAAGATGAAGTTAAGCTTTCACTTTTTGCAGATGTCATGATACCAAACATGGAAAACCCGTGATAGACTCCACCAAAAGTCTGCTAGAACTGATACATGAATTTAGCAAAGTCGCAGGATACAAAATCAATGTACAGAAATCATTTGCATTCTTATACACTAATAATGAAGCAACAGAAAGACAAATAAACTGATCCCATTGACAATTGCACCAAGAGGCAGAAAATACCTAGGAATAAACCTAACCAAAGGTGTAAAATACCTGTATGCTGAAAACTATAGAAAGCTTATGTAGGAAATTGAAGAAGATATAAAGAAATGGAAAAACATTCCGTGCTCATGGATTGGAAGAATAAATATTGTCAAAATGTCAATACTACCCAAAGCTATCTACACATTCAATGCAATCCCAATCAAAATTGCATCAGCATTCTTCTCCAAGCTAGAACAAGCAATCCTAACATTTGTATGGACCCACAAAAGACTCTGAATAGCCAAAGTAATATTGAAGAAGAAGACCAAAGCGGGAGGCATCACAATCCCAGACTTTAGCCTCTACTACGAAGCTGTAATCATCAAGACAGCATGGTATTGGCACAAAAACAGACACATAGACGAATGAAATAGAATGGAAACCCCATAAGTAGACACACAAAAATATGGCCAGCTAATCTTTGACAAAGCGGGAAAGAATATCCAATGGAAAAAAAAAGACAGTCTCTTTAACAAATGGTGCTGGGAGAACTGGACAGCAACACGCAGAAGGTTGAAACTAGACCACGTTCTTACACCTTTCACAAAAATAAACTCAAAATGGATAAAGGACCTGAATGTGAGACAGGAAACAATCAAAACCCTAGAGGAGAAAGCAGGGAAAAACCTCTCTGACCTCAGCCGCAGCAATTTCTTACTTGACACATCCCTAAAGGCCAGGGAATTAAAAGCAAAAATGAATTATTGGGACCTCATGAAGATAAAAAGCTTCTGCACCGCAAATGAAACAATCAACAAAACGAAAAGGCAACCAACGGAATGGGAAAAGATATTTGCAAATGACATATCGGACAAAGGGCTAGTGTCCAAAATCTATAAAGAACTCCCCAAACTCCACACCCGAAAAACATAAAATCCAGTGAAGAAATGGGCAGAAAACATGAATAGACACTTCTCTAAAGAAGACATCCAGGTGGCCAACAGGCACATGAAAAGATGCTCAACATCGCTCCTCATCAGGGAAATACAAATCAAAACCACACTCAGATACCACCGCACGCCAGTCATAGTGGCTAAAATGAACAAATCAGGAGACTATAGATGCTGGCGAGGATGCGGAGAAACGGGAACCCTCTTGCACTGTTGGTGGGAATGCAAACTGGTGCAGTCGCTCTGGAAAACAGTGTGGAGATTCCTGAAAAAAATTAAAATAGCACTACCCTATGACCCAGCGATAGCACTGTTAGGAATTTACCCAAGGGATACAAGAGTGCTGATTCATAGGAGCACTTGTACCCCAATGTTTATAGCAGCACTCTCAACAATAGCCAAATTATGGAAAGAGCCTAAATGTCCATCAACTGATGAATGGATAAAGAAATTGTGGCCTATATACACAATGGAATACTACTTGGCAATGAGAAAGAATGAAATATGGCCTTTTGTTGCAACGTGGATGGAACTGGAGAGTGTTATGCTAAGTGAAAGAAGTCATACAGAGAAAGACAGATACCATGTATTTTCACTCTTATGTGGATCCTGAGAAACTTAGGACCATGGGGGAGGGAAAGAAAATAAAAAACAGGTTAGAGAAGGAGGGAGGCAAACCATAAGAGACTCTTAAATCTGAGAACAAACTGAGGGTTGATGGGCGGTGGGAGGGAGAGAAGGGTGGGTGATGGGTATTGAAGAGGGCCCCTGTTGGGATGAGCACTGGGTGTTATATGGAAACCAATTTGACAATAAATTTCATATTAAAAAAAAAGAAATACCAATAGGTATTGTTTTTGAGTCTTCTATAGCATTAAAAGTCTAGGTCTCCTTTATGTTTTGTGCTGGATTACATTCACAATTTTAAGGCATTTGAACTAATGCGATGCACTTTTTTTTTATTTGCAGCAACAGAAAAGAGATAAGGAAGAGTATCTATGGGACATGAGAGCAGAATAAAATGGAAATTTACAGAACTCTCATTCACAATCTCCACTTTAAACAGCAATTCCTACAGCAAACATAGGAGGAATCCTTCATTTTCCAAAGCAGACAACAAACAAGGTGAAATGAAGGAGGAAGCTTCCAGAATAAATGAGATGATTAGTGCACATCTTCCCATAAAGATACTTAATGATAACAGAGAAAAAATATCAACCTCCTAGTGGAGGGATCCAGCAGAGAGCACACAGGAAATAAGGAACCTGTAATGGGTGACACTGGGATCAGGTGGCTAATGTTCTTCAAAGGACACAGAACGACAGCTGTGAAATAAATGTCCAGAACAAATATGTAAATCACAGTCTAACAGCCAAAAGGAAAATAACCATTTTAGTCAAATATCAAGCCACTATTCCATGGCAAACAATTCAAATGATCATCTTAGAGAGACTTATGGAGGAAGAAGAGAGAACAGGTAACTAAATGATATCAGGAAAAGTCTGCAAGACCAACAGGTCAACCCAAATGATCTACCTCATACCTCATGAGGTGCATGCCATGTCAGAATTTTCATCTAATAAGTCAGAAATGAATCTCATAAAGAGCCACGCAAGATGAAAACATTTATGACAAAGGCACAGGAAGTTTCTATTATACAAGAAAAAAGATGAAAATTATGAAGTTACTGAGAAATAACGTACCCATTGAGTCTTTATGGTAGGCTGTGAGTTCTAAGTTCTCAGTGTTCTAGTTCCCTTGTGGCATTAATGTTGGTAGGAATATTAGAATCCACATGGACAAATTATTTCACCATTGAGGAATGGAAGACATAAATTGGAAATTTCTTATTATCATTCATAAGAAAAATAAGCTTCTGAAGTGAAATAGAGCATGAGATTTTCTCATTTTAGAAAATGCTTTTTTATCTGAGGGAATTACTGAATCTCAGTTTTGTATGATTAAGCCTAAAGCATCAGTGGGGCGCTTGGGTGGCTCAGTTGGTTGACCATCCAACTTCAGCTCAGCTCATGATCTTGTGGTCTGTGAGTTCGAACCCCACATCAAGCTCTGTGCTGACTGCTCAAAGCCTGTAGGCTGCTTCAAATTCTATGTCTCTGTCTCTCTGCTCCTCCCCCACAATTGCTCTGTCTGTCTGCCTCTCTCTGTCTCTCTCTCAAAAACAAACATTAAAATGAAAAAAAAAAGATTATAGCCTCAGGAACATTGGAAAGCATAAACCCGAATCACGTGATCCCTGTCTCCAGTGCTCCTGGGATTTGGACACCAAAACCCACTCTGTCCACCACTAATATGACACACTTCTCACAAAAACAGAAATTGGGAATGACTTACAATAGAGTTTCTCAGAATATGGAGAATTCTCCAGGGCCTTCAAAGCAAAGGAGAAGCTTTCAGACTTTGGAGATACTCAAAGCGCAAGGGGAGTCTCCTGGCACTCACTGTGGATGTGATGGACCATCACTGGAGCAGAACAAAGAATCCTTCGAGAATGTATGAGTATGATGGGTTGGAAAGCTGATGTCCCGCTATGAGTGGGACAGACATAAAACTGGGCTTCCAAACTAATTTCCATTCAAGGAGAGCTACTTGAGCCATATTTTAAATATTTGCATATCACCACTGTCATCTGTTTTGTTCATGCCCACCTACCTGCTGGTGAGGCTACCGTCTTCTTTCTCTTCACATCCCAGAGCTCCCTCTTTTGTTCCAAAAAAATGACCAGGTGTGGTTTCGACACAATGAGACCTGATTATCAGAAAAAAAAAAAAAAAAGAGCATACCTGTTTCTCAGATTCTTTCACCCCAATACTGTGCTCAGTACATGAGAGAGGACACTGTAGAATTCCAGAAAATGATTTCTGAATGCTGTTGCCCAAAAGCCCCTTTAGTATACTTGACAGGAATTTCCAATGTTCACATCATAACCTCACGTCCAAGTACTACCACTACAGGAATGAGTAGCAGTTGGGAGCTTAAGTGGGCAGTACCATTTTATGCCACTCAATGTTTACAATTACCACTCATCTACAGATGATGATGCTCTTACCTCACTGTAAAGAAGGGGAATCTACAGCTGGAAAGGAAACCTCATGAAGATATTTCTCTATATCTACAAACTCTACTTCTTTCTCTGACTGCAGGCATCTGATCCCAGTCATGCAAAGAGGATGTTTCCAAGAGACAGTCTTCCAAGGAAGGAACAAACCCGCGAGTGAGGTTTGGGAAGTCTGGAAGGAGTTATCCTCACCCAAGAAGAGGAGGTGTCCACAGGTCTCTAACATCACATCCCTGTACAGTTCTCGCTGACTCTGGTTCAGGCATCCCCATTCCTCCTGAGAGAATTCTATGGCCACATCCCTGAAGGTCAGCAGTCCCTGCAACAAATACCACAGTTACCAAGTAGCCATAGGCAGCATTCATAATGGTACCTAAGATGCAGGAGGGAGTTAATGTCACCAGCTGGACCCCAAGACCTGACCTTCACTGCTTACTTGTTGATACCCACTGCCCTTAGTCCCTCATTTTATTTCACTTCTTCTTTCAATCTTATCTGTTACTTCAGGCAACAACACCCCAGGGCCATCGTCTCTTGTGATGGAAACAGAAAGTATACAACAAAAGGTATGTCATCTGAGAAAGAGCTTATACCCACCCAGTCTGAGCTCATCCGCTGACTCACTCCTAAGCAGATAGACAGTGGTGCCAACCACGGGGAGAGGATTGTTACCATGACCTCATTATAATACTAAACTCTCCACCTAAGAGCGAGCACAAACCTCATTTACTATGTAACATCCAGAGTAAGTATGGAACTGCTTGCTTTCAAAAAGTAAACATTCTAATGTGTATTTATTTTTGAGAGAGAGACAGAGCAGGAGCAGGGGAAGGACAGAGAGGGAGACACAGAATCAGAAGTAGGCTCCAGGCTCTGAGCTGTCAGCACAGAGCCAATTGCAGGGATCGAACTCACAAACCGCAAGATCTCGAGCACACAGACTGCATGATCACGACCTGAGCTGAAGTTGGATGCTCAGCCAACTGAGCCACTCAGGCCCCCCCCTGTATACAACTGTTTTCTTCAGGCCCAAGTGCAACCTTATCCCTACCTTCAGATAAGATGATGGGCTCTCCCTCTAATTCTCCACCCTGACTATATATGAAACCATTCCCTTCCCAGGGTTTCTGCTTTGGAAGTGATTCCCTGTGATCTCCTTAATTGTTGAAATTCACATTTCCTTTGTGTGACAACCCCAGCTGGTATAGAATCTATCTGTGACTCACCAAGAAGTGAATTCCTGTTTCTTCAAGTACTTTAGGAAAACTGGTTCCGACTTAGAGGGGTTTCCTGCTTTCTGCAGGAAGACCTTTTCCAACACAATAATATGCTTTCATGTATTTTCTTACTTTGAGGTAAGAACCAGTGTAAATATTGTGTTTATTCAAGCGAATTTATAAGATGAAGGCATCAACAAAGGCATCCACATTTTTAAATACTATATTCACATCACGTAGTATACCTGGTGTCTATTTCTTAGATGGAAAGTCTGGGTGTGTTACAATGTATGTAGCATATTCTAATATGAATTACAATTTCACAATGGTGCATTGAAGAGCTTTATTTTTTTTTAAGTTTATATGCTTATTTTGAGAGAGTGAGAGAGAGAGCAAGTGCGAGAGGGGTAGAGAGAGGGAGAGAGAGAGAATCCCAAGGAGGCTCCCCACTGATAGTGCAGAGACTGACTTGGGGCTCCATCTCAGGAACCATGAGCTACTGACCTAAGCTGAAATCAAGAGTCAGATGCTTAACTGACTGAGCCACCCAAGTGCCCCCAGATTCTGCATTGCTGACAAGACATTAGCCTATTGGCCAGGGAATAGATATTTGAATAACAAAGAGCAAGAATTCAAAGGCAGGAACTCATGGAGTACTTGGAACTACATGGGTTTTATAACAACCACAGGTTCTACTAGAATAGCAAAAAAGGCAACAAGGAGCCTTTCTGAGCATTTCCTACTTAGTAGATAGCATCTACTCATTTTTCATAAATAAATGGAAAATGAATAATAATCATAATTATAAACAATTATCATCTATGAGAGCAAACAGGTTATTCTATTTCTCTGTGGATATTTTGTCAAGCATCCAGTACATGGAAGAGATTCCGTTTTAACCCGGGTTATCTGACCTAGAGTTGATCTAAAACAACACAGTGGTCAATATCCAGACGGGACCCTAAAGCAACGTTAGTAACACGTGTGAAAGTTGAAAAGAATGATGGAAACCAGAAAGTGTCCACACAAAAGTGATCTCCTGTTTTACACTTCATGCACACACCCATACATTTAGAAAGCAGTTATATACATATTAAAAGTGATAGAGTGGAAGACCACCTGGGTGGCTCAGTTGGTTAAGCATCTGACTTTTGATTTTGACTGAGATTGTGATCTCAAGGCTCCTGAGTTTGCGCCCTACGTTGGGCTCTACGATGATAACAGGGAGCCTGTTTTTAAACTGTCTCTCTCTTCCTCTCTCTCTCTGCCCCTTCTCCACTTGTTCTCTTGATCTTCCCGTCTCTCACACAAACTACAGAAAACAAGTGAAGAGCAGGAAATGGTCGTGGAAACTAAGAAACATCCTCAATGACATTACACTCATAAATCTAGTTTTAGATAATGATGCTTAGGTCTTTTATTCACACTGTCAACACAAACACATTGAAAGATATACATAAACCAGCTCTTATTTCTGAATCTAGTATGATGAGGGATACAAACAGGAAAACGTGCACCTTCACCAGAGAAGGCTGACCTAGAGCCTGCAGAGTTTTAATAAGCATCAAGTAAGTGCTGGTTGCTACGTTCTTAAGGGGTCTCCTGACTGCCTATACATCTCAATAAGTAATGTTGAACTGAATGGTAATCACCAGAGAAATCCTGCAGAAGCAGTTTTACACTCAGAAATTCAAAGGAAGGGCCTCCTGAGTTGCTCAGTGGGTTAAGCCTCTGTCTCTTGGTTGAAGTTTAGGTCATGATCTCACAGTTTATGAGTTTGAGCCCCCAGTAGGGCTCCGTGCTGCTGAGTGTGTGGAGCCTGCTTGCGATTCTCTTTCTCTCCCAATTTTTCCCCGTTCCCCCCTTCATGTGCTCTGTCTCCTTCTCAAAATAAGTAAATAAACTTAAAAAAAAAATAAAAGGAACATTTGTGATCTTAAACTGCGTGCAACTCCCCTCCCCCCCAGGACATATAAGCTTCGTGAAGCCACAGAAACACTCTCTCTGACCACAGGTCCAGTCTCTGTGCTACTCCAATAAACTATCTTGCATCATCCAACATCTCAAGAATAGTTTCTCAACCATTGTGCTTGATGATCCCATCATATACTGTTGCATTGAAAGCTTTTGTTTCAATCCTCATTTCTGCTCTATTCTATTTCAGGATTCTAAGGTGCAAGCATGTAAATTATGGGATTCTTCTTTTCTTGTTCTGTAAATACAAAGTAAATAGAAGAATAGATTTGCATCAAGAGTGTGGAGTAAACTAACAATCTATAGGATGGAGGTCTGAGTGATTTAGAACGTCCATTCCCAGAAGTCAATATCTCTACTACACAAAGGTGAGGGCCTTCATTGTCCAGTGGAAACTGCTGGGATGTGGGTTGGGAGAAGGGGTCAAGAAAGGATTCTGGAGCCCTCTTTGGTCAAAAAAGCTGTTTTCATGAAAGCACACAGAGAGAAATTGTGGCACCAAGGGCTGCAGTAGGGTTGTGAGGAGACACTGATGATATGCTTTAAGTTGGAGGCATAGAGATAAAAGAAGTTTCTAAAGCATTTTCAGATAGTCAAGAAGACTTACAGGATACTGGCAGTCTGACTCTCCTCAAGCTGAGCTTCCCTTTTGCCTCTGGCAAAGCATTCACACGAAGGCAATTGTGAATTCCTTGAGCAATGTCATACTCTGCCTATATCTAGTGTTTATCAATGGATGGCGAGCTGTAAGAAAATTTAATCCTATCGACATTTCTTTTGCCTCTGTTCCTTTCATCAATAACTACAGGCAAAGAGAAACTCAGAAGAGGTTTCCAGTTGAAATGGGATGGTTTCTGCACATCACTCAGGAAATATACCTAAAACCCTTACAAATGAGAAGGGAAATTTGCACGTTATAGAGGAGAAATCTAGCAGAGAGCACAAAGCCAAGTTAAAGCATTTCATATCAGCAATAATGAAATCAATTGTAATGAAATAAACTGAAAATGGGGTTTTTTTTTTTACATTCTAAAGAGCAAAAGTCTTCTTTTTATCAGACACCTTTGGAGTTAATGCGGGCCTCATTATCCATCCTGTGTATTTGTGCACTTTCTTCCTCCTGGTCTCTAAAGAGGCGATTAAGCATCCAGATCTGACCTAAATGGGAACGGTTTTCCTTGAGTGCTATCCCAGGACCAGACCCCAATCAGCAATAGGAATCTTGGACTCAACGCCTTCCCCTGGGGATCCTTCACAAAGGGAATATTTTCAATACTTGCAGAACTTTAATTTGGAGTTGGAGAAGGGGGAGAAGGCTCAGCGATACAATGGATGAGTGTTCTACAAACCTAATCTTGAGTATCATCGGAAAAGGTTAAAAATTAGGTGAAAAAATAAAGCAGAAATCTCAGAACTAGAAAAACCAACACTTGTAATTTCACTTAGCATGGACTTCCAAGAGAAAAAGAGGGAATGGGCTCTGTCCTCGAAAGCACAGCTTACCTGAGAACTGGCCATTCCTTCTTTCACCTGGTCTGCTAGATTTCTTCTCCAAAGATTTTGCTAGAGATATCACAGCTGCAGAAGGAAAAACTATCTTCCAAGCCACTAACACAGCCTCTTCCACTGTAAACTGATCACCTGCAGACCAGACTGAAATGTAGAAAAGACCCAATTTCCTACTCCTTTGTGTAAAACTATTCAGAACCTTTTGAGCTCCTAATTGGATGCCAACCTCTGAGTTTTCATCCTCTGGCTTCTGGAGGCTTCTCTGCCCACAGATGCCACTACCCCCACAAATGCTACTACATCATAGGCACACTTTTTTACATGGCCCTGATCCTCTCCAACTTCTGTAGAGGAGACCCTGGTACCTCTCCTAGAGCCAAAGGCTGCACTCACCTCTCCTAAATTATTGGGAAACCTTTGTGCTTCATCCTGGATTTCCTTAGAATCACCTGTAACACTTAATTAAAACAACACCATTGTTTCAGCAAACATTGATTGACAGAATGGGGGGGGAAGGGGGCAATATGATCATTTTTTGAAATTCCACAAGTGATCCTGTTGGGAAGTATTTGGGAAGGTGTCCATGCAAAAAGCACTATCATAGCTATGGTTGTTGTCCAGATTTAAATCCATGCCTTCTCCACTGATCAGAGTTTCTGGAGATTTACACATCCCCCCTCTTTCTTCTTTGCAGTGGGAGACACCCTTCCACAGGGAGCTTTCCCTTATACATGCAAATGCCTCTTTCAAAGGGTTTCAGAGCTTTTCCTTTGTCTGCTCCTTTAAAGTAATCCTTATGCCAAAGAGACACATTTTGGAATGGTAAAATGCTCCCCTTCAGTAGCAAAGTTTATTTTCCTAAGTCACCGCTAAACAGTTTTCCCAACTGAATGCATTCTTTAATTCCTTTGACATTTCTAATTCCTCATTATTTTCACTGAAATTTGGTGTTATCCTCTTTTCCTTATTGTAGCCATTCTAGAAAATATTGAGTGGTTTCTCACAGTAAAATATGGAGTGATCTAAGACAGTTGTGCTGCTGCCTGAAACTGAAACCACTTAAAACCACAAAATTGAACAATTGAAAATGGAGGCATTAAAACATCAACAAGGCTGGCTATTGAACTTAGTAACATTTTTTCTCCTGGGGAAACCTCCCATTATTCCTTCTTAACCCCCCCCCTTTTTTTTTAAACCAAGTACCACACTGGAAATATGATGACAAAAGCTGGCAACACAAACACATTTCCTGTTGAAACAGAATGGATTCTGTTTTTCCCTATAAAAACCCCCAGCCCCTTCCTCTGGGTGGGCTTGCAATGTTGAAGGCCTTAACCTGCTTCAGCCTTTTCTGCCTGGGAAAACAATAAAGCTCTTATTCCTCTTTTGCCCAAACTCTGTCTTCACATTATATTTTAGCTCTGAATAACAGAGGTCAGTTTTTAACCACAGAATGAATGTGTACGAGAAGAAAACATTTTCCTTCATCTGTTCTCTATTCTTTGGCCAGTCTAACAATTAAACTGACATCAGGCAGTTTAAAAAAAAAAAAAAAAAGAATTTCTTGATGATGGGAACCTCAAAGATATGAGGCTCAAAGACAGGCAATTGATGCTCATATGCCATTTGGAATGAAGGAGAGGGGGTAGGGATTTACATCTCAAGAAGGAGGAACAACATCTACATTCAATGAGAAAGGAAAGACAAATTGTTTATCAAACATATTTGCACTGCGGCCCAGATAACCCTTTATAAATGGTTCATCGCTGGGGGCACTTGAATTGCTCAGTGAAGTGTCCCTCCTTGGCTTAGGTCATGAGCTAGCAGTTGGTTAGTTTGAGCCCCACATCGGGCTCTCTGCTTTCAGCACAGAGACCGCTTCAGATCCTCTGTCTCCCTATCTGCTCCAACCCTGCTCTTTCTCTCTCTGTCTTTCTCTCTCTAGAATAAATCAATAAACTATTAAAAAAATCAAATAAAAATTAAAGGTTCATCTCTGCTATTAACTCCTTCCTAGTAGAGGTCCCTCATCTAATTTATTCTTGGTATATGTATCAGCCTCAGGAAAGAAGGACATTTTTCCATTGCCAGCAACTTAGAGGTTGCTAGAGGATATTTTGTTAAGTTAAATAAGCCACATACAGAAAAATATATACTGTATGAAATCACATACATGCAAATCTTAAAAACGCCAAAATTATTAAAGATCAGCAAGTTTGTTGCCAGGGGCTGAGGATGGGGGAAATGTTTAGATGTTGGTCAAGTGGCAAAAAGCACTACTAATGCAGGATGTGTGAGCAGTGAATGTTACACCTCGGTGAGTATAGTTAGTACTAGTGTATTGCACCCTTGAGATTTGCTAAGAGAGGCTATCGGAAGTGTTCTCAAGACACACGCGTACACACACACATGTATTAACAATGGGAGATGAGGGATATGTTTATTGGATAGATTGTGGTAATGACTTTGTAAGCAGGACCCAAGGGAACAGGAGCACCTGGTTCCAGTGGCCCCAGACAGACCCAGTTCTGCCACTCATGGCTGACCAAATCCAAGGGCAAGACAGAGGACTTTTGCTGCCTCAATTTTGACCTCAAACTTCCTCACTGGGTTCCTTCCAGCTTGTTTCCTGACTCAGGAGGAAGACCCTGAGGACAAAGTATCCCTCGGGGGAACTGGAACTACCCCTCAAGCCTCAGGACTACCCTGAGCCAGAAAGACCCCACCCTAGACAATGACAGACTTCACTGTCTACCTGCAGGTCCTGACTCCTTTTGCCCCTCCACCCACCTCTCCTCTTTTCCCTTCCATAAACCTGGAAGCGTATCTAGCACTTTGGAGACAGTCCTTGAGACATTATTCAGCCATCTTTGCAGTGTTAGCCTCCCTGAAGTAACTTCCTCTCGTGTTTCACCACCTCTCATCTCTCTGCCTTTGAATTTTGTCAGTGGCAAGTGGCCAAACCTGGTCTGTGTGGGTCCCCCAGAGAAGGCAAGAACAGCAGTGGGATGACTGGTGATAAAACAAGAAGGAGATTTATTTCACGGAGGCCAACACTGAGAAGAGAGGTGACCAACATCTCAAACACTGTCCCCAACCTGCTGAAAATCCTTCCAGGTTTATATAAAGAAAATGTAGGACAAAGGGTGGTGTACATGCAGGTGGTGAAGGTCAGGCCAATCACTGCATTGCTGTGAGGCAGGTGGGGTCCTGCTGGCTCAGGGCAGTCCCTATTGCTGGAGGGGGTAGTTTCCTTTCCCATCCTGGGATGCTTTGCCTGCTGGGGCTTCTTCCTGAGCTAAATGCTGACCTGGAAAAAAGAATGGAATCAGTGAGAAAGTACAGACGAAGGTCTAAAGAGAGACAGTTGAAGGCACTGCTGGGTCCTCTTTCCATTTCATAAAATCTATGTATCTTTACGTTTTAACACTTGACTGACCTCTAGATGTTCAGAAATGAAAAACAGGGTGATGAATGGGTTGGCTCCTGAAACTCCCATGGAGCAAGAATGTCCTATCCCCTTTTGGGGGTGTCAGAATTCCTGTCCCTTGCCAGTTGTTCAGGCTGAACTAAGAAATTGACATGAGACTGGGTGGCTCAGTTGGTTGAGGGTCTCTTGATTTTGTTTGTGAGATCAGGGATTGTGAGATCAAGCCCCACATCAGGCTCTGCGCTGACAGCACAGAGCCTGTTTGGGATTCTCTTTGTCCCTCTCTCTCTGCCCCTCCCTGGTTCTCACTTGCTCTCTCTCTCTCAGTCTCCCATTCTCTCTCTCTCAAAATCAATAAACTAACGTTTTTAAGAAAATTGAGAATGGCAAAGACTATCCTTGTAACCTGTTTCTTTTCAAAAGAGTCAATAGACATCGAAGCTGAATATAGACCAAGTGAACTTCAGCACATCTATCCATTTCAGTTCCTCAGCCTGGAAATGTCTATTCATTATTGACCACCACCAGCTTTCTTTTTATATGTATCAGCTGACACATCCGCCTGCATTTTCTTCTGACCTAGGCAGTTCACTGTTACACTTATGACTGAAAACACTTAAATATGCTAATGGATTTCCTTGAGCATTTCATCCATCAAGACGTCAACATTTCTCCTAGGACACAAGGCACAATGTTCAACATTTGGTCTTGAATGCCTGCATTCCCTAAAACCTAGCTTTCCCTACACCTTCACCTGTAGTCAGTCACATTAAAATTGAGAAACAATTGTCCTTACCCATATTTCTTGAAGGAACTTTCGACTATCTTTGTGCAACACTCTTCAAACCCCATGCCCAGATAAATGTTGGACAACTATAATCTCTCATATTGAAAGATGCACATTCAAAGATAATTTAAAGTATTTCTTCAATATTACAGGACAAACTGTTATATTACTGATAAGATTTTGGCCTTATTGCTGGGGCCGTTAACACATTCGAACAGCTATTTATATGATAATTATAAAAGGGTTCATTTTATGCCTATAATTTATTATTTATTACTAGAATACTTATATTTTGGTTAGTTTATTAATTTATTTTGTGTGTGTGTATGTGAGAAAGAGAGAGAGCACAAAAAAGGGAGGAGGCAGGGAAGGGAAGACAGAATCCCATGCCTTTAGCACAGAGCCTGATGTGGGGCTGGAACTCAAACCATGAAAACAGGACCTTAGCCAAGATCAAGACTCTGAGGCTTAACTGACTTGTGCCACCCAAGCATCCCTAGAATAGATTACTTTAGTCACAATTTTACTTACAAGGTCACTGATGCGTAATTGAACATTACACTCTTGGAGGAATGAATATATAAATGGTTGACAGGAAGAACAGACTACATTTTTCTCATGAGATGGGAGGTTTTGTAATTTCTCCAGGCTACAGAGAAGAGTGTGAACATGTAGTGATTGTCACTCAGGATAAATGTCCTGACAGTTGGGAAAAATGCCTTGATTAAGCCCCAGTTGTTTACTTGCTTCCAGGTGGCCTACTGAAAAAGAAAAATTGTAATGATGGAAGACAGGGTATAAAAGTTGCAAAGATGCTACCTAGGACAAGGATGTTTGGGGTAGCTGTTATCTCAGGACACTATCTACTTGTGATTACTTCCTATCAATAGGTTGGCCCCTCAGCTTGTACATGTACAAAGCATGAACACCATAAATGAGTCCTAAACACAAAATATCTGAGGTATAAGGATCATCATCCAGTATAGATGATGTGTAAGCCTGCAAAAAAAAAAAAAAAAAAAAAAAAAAAAAAGTCTTAAGAAATGTAGGAAGAGTTAAATCATACAAATATCTTACTATGGCCACCATGGATTGAAACTAAGTTGTTGTTTTTAATGTTTCTTTATTTGAGGGAGATTGTGAGCAAGTGTGAATGGGGGAGTAGCAGAGAAAGGAAGAGAGGCTCCATACTCACTTTGGAGCCCCATGTGGGGCTTGAGCCATGCCCATGAGACCAAGACCTGAGAAAAATCAAAAGTTAGACCCTCCACCAACTGAGGCACCCAAGCACCTCTAATTCCATTTTTAGTTATTTTAAAACCTCATACTGTTCTCCTGAATGGCTGCTGCACCACTTTGTTTTCCCAGCTACAGTGCAACAGGGTTCCCCTTCTCTTCATCCTCACCAACACCCATGGTTTCTTGTGTTGTTAATTTTACCCATTTTGGCAGGTGGGAAGTGCTATCTCGTCCGTGTTTTGATTTGTGTTGCCATGATGATGAGGGATGTTGATCATCTTTACACGTGTCTGTTAGCATTCTGGCTATCTTCTCTCAAAAACTGTCTATTCATGTCTTTTGCCCATTTCTTATCTGGGTTGCTTGATTTGTGGGTGTTGACTTTGAGAAGCTTTTATAGATTTAGACTTTTCATTCAAGTCTCAATTACTGTGTCATCCCCCTCTTTTCAAATAATTGGGTAAGGTTTGTCCTGTTTTAGTAAAGCACATGCACTTTCAACTGTAAGAGAGAAGTTTGGAATCAAACTTCAGAAATGAACAAACAGTCCCAGAGAGTCTCAGAATTGGTACTTAGTTTCAGGTTTTTGATTTCCAGGATGTCTTGAAATCTAGTCCTTGTTCTGACAGCAGGTGACTTAAATATCTAAGCTGGTTTTGAGCAAACTGCAATTTTTCTTTGGGCACTTGATGTCTCTTTAAAGCCACAAGTTTTCACAGGTGTATGCTGGTGTCATGCAAAGAACCTTGAGAAGGGGAGCAGAGAAAGAAATTCTGTCATAGTATAACAAAGGAGAGCCTGCAGAAAACTTACTGTCATGTAGTATAACATTTAAGGTTGTCACATATAGAACGGACCCTCTGTGGAACCCTGAGGCATTACTCAACAGGTGTATTGCCATTCCTCCCAACTGAAGGTAAAAAGTACTGGCTATCCTTATCAACTGGACTATTTTGAAAAGGACTGCATGGGTGTTTCAGGGAACAATCAGTTTTCAGTGGGAATTGACATCATTAGTGGATGAACGTTGGGAACAAAAGATAAAGACAGATAGCAATGTTATTTTTTGCTCAGGGGTCCTAATCAAACTTCCATCCTCAGGCTTTGTGTTTTCTCTCAGGTACAATAGGGGTCATACAGGGACTAGTATCCCCTTCCCTTGCCAGGACTCTCCTTCCCAGGAACCTCCTATCCCCCAGGACCTCCACCCCATGCTCTCCAGCCCCTGCCCCCCATGGCTGCCATGGTCCGAAGTCCTGGCCTTCGATGCAACTGTGGCCCAAGATGGCTTGAGCATGACCATTGATCTAGGGCCTAAGCCTTGTATTCCTCTATTATGTGCTTGCTGCACTGTTGGGTTCCCTTATTTATGGGGCAATGATTAATTCAGGGCAGAGATTTGACGGATCTATTTGAAGCTTGATGAGTGATGCACTGTGGATTGTGCCAATATCAGTTGAACATTTTCCTCACAAGAAGGTTGGTAGCTCATCGAATAGGACTGATCATTTGATCAGTACCACTAACCTCAGCTAAAGTGCCATCAGAGACAGAGCATAGCCAACACGTTGAAATGTCATTTGTCTCCCCTTGTTTCCAAATGTGGTTACCACTGTCAAATTCTAGATTTTCCTTCCCCCTTTTTGGGAAAAAGAAATTCTGGCATGACATTTGCCAAAGAAATCTCAGTCCAGTAAATGAATTGGGGCAAGTGACCTAAGGAGAAATGGGTGTGTAATGCTCAAAAGGCCTAGATACAAAGGAATAAGTTCATAGACTGGGACCCGTTGCTATTTATGGGAGACCCGTGTTTTTTTAACTGATTTAAGTTCGCTGAGGCAGGGGCTGCTGGTAGCACTTGGTTTGAGCACTAAGAGTGTAGCTCAGGTATCAATAAGGACAAACGGAGGTTGATTCCCAGGGCACAGAGTAGTTTCTCCAAGCCAATTGACAGGGAGGACTAGGAAGACACCTGTGGTTCCTTGGAGCCCTGTGTTTGTGAATTAAGAAGACATGGAAAATGTTGGCTAAAGAGCTGAAGGTGTGTTTGGCTCTTAAATTTGTAACTCTCTTTTTTCCAACGTCCAGAAACTCTGATCACTGGGGAAGAAATGGGTTTAAACCTGGATAATAACCGAATCCTTCCTTACTGCTCTAAATGGTTCCCAAAGGGATCTCGTGTGGAGTTTCAAAACCGACCCTTGCTGTTTCCCCCCTCCTCAGATTCTGTCAATTGTTGTGGTTGGAAACAACAGTGTCGAATTAATTAAGTGCTCCAGGTGATTCTCCCTGAGGCCAGAGTCAGTCGGCAAGGCTTCCCATTAATTTATGAGATTTGAGTGCAGGCTTTTGCTCAAGGGGAGGTAATGGAGTCTCGTCTACATGAGTGTGGGAGGATTAGGTCTGCGCAGCACACTGTTCCTACGCTGTAGCAGAATTTGTGGGTGTCTTTGGGAGTGGAAGCCACTGAAACTATGCAAGGAAAACTCAGAGGTTGGGCTCCAAGTACGTAGTCTCCGTTTCTGAAAAGTTCTGACACAAAAAACTAGGAAGTTTTGTCCTCCTGCATTTCAAAGTTCCGCCTGCCAGTGAGCACTTTTCTGGTGAAGATGTTCTGTTGGTGCCTTTAAGGACATTTTCTCCTGATGCAGATGTGATTTCTCCACAAATACCTCCTGAAAAAGAAATCTAGAGGATGAGGGGAAAGAAGAAGAAATGGCCAGCTCTCAGGTAAGGCTGGTGTTCCAGGTCAGAGGCTATGTCATCTTTTCCCCCCTAAAATTCCATGCATTTAGAAACCACAAATGTTGGTTTCTCTGTGTTTGGTGTTTCTGCCTTATGTTTTCACCAAAGTTTTACAACCTTTTCAGGAACAATACTCAAGGTTAGGTCTTTAGAACTCTTCTCCCCTATAACCAGGAGTCTTCTCTACATTCTCCAACCAGGCTTTCACTAGGACATCAACACTTGTCACTTTAAATTAAAGTCCTGAAAGTATTGCAAACATTCCCTTTAGGACAGATCCAAAGGGGAAGGTGTTGAGTCCAAGATTCCTGTTGCTGATGGGGTCTGGTGGTGGGATTTCAGTCAAGGAGAACCGTTCCCCCTTAGTTCCCTGTTTAGTATCTGTCTGTAGAGCAGGATTAAGAAAATGAAAAATACAAGGCCCCCAGTATCTTAGGAGTCCTCTTAAGCATATGGGAATCCTTCTGGAGACCTCCCTTTTGCCTTTCCCTCCCCTGGCTGCATAGTCACTCTTCACAACCCCACTGTGGATCTTGGTGCCCACAGGTCCTCTCTTTGTGTTATAATAAAACGACCTTTTTGAACCAAATAATAAATGCAAAAAAACAGAGAATGGATATAAGGCCTGAATAACTTGGAAAGTTAAAAAAGGAGGGGGGGGAGCAGTATGGTTTGTAAAATGTGAAAAAGATACTCTGTTTAAAATATACTAGAGGGGCGCCTGGGTGGCGCAGTCGGTTAAGCGTCCGACTTCAGCCAGGTCACGATCTCGCGGTCCGGGAGTTCGAGCCCCGCGTCGGGCTCTGGGCTGATGGCTCAGAGCCTGGAGCCTGTTTCCGATTCTGTGTCTCCCTCTCTCTCTGCCCCTCCCCCGTTCATGCTTTGTCTCTCTCTGTCCCAAAAATAAATAAAAAACGTTGAAAAAAATTTAAAAAATATATACTAGACATACAGGACAGGGAAACAGCCATCTAAATGTGGTGCTTCTCCCATTCAGATGGGGGCTTCCAAATATGGGTCACTGATCCTGTGGAAGCCGAGGGCATGAGTGGTGAAAAGAATTCACCTCTAGCAGAATAAGACATTAGATTTATGAATACACCTCAAGGGAGTGGTGGGAAGGACAGCAGAGGAGAGGCTCCTGCCTTGAGGCAGTGACTTGGGGCTGATTTTGCTGGGGGAAGATGAGTATGTATGGTGACTTATGGAATTTTCCCTCATGTGGTAATTCTGCCTGGTTGTAAGTACCCATTTGTTAGTTCGTTAGGGCCTATAGATATTTTAAGGCAGGTCACCTGCTGGGCCTGCCTCTCTTCAGCCAGGTGGGCCTCTACTGTGGAATCCTCTACTACCTGGTGCTCAAGCCTGTTTGCCTCAAAGCAGCCTCTACTGAAAGTATATGTGATTGAAGTTTGTATAAAGCCACTGTATTCTCTCATAATTAGACTATCAGATTCACTGTTTGGGCGCCAACAGAACACACCAGGGATCATGTGTCCTTTTGTGTGTCTTAGGCACTGATAGCAATTTGTTTCCTTACACTTCGTGTTCACTTCTTTAACTGGCCTGGTTCACTCTGCCAGATCTCTCCCTTATAACGTTCATCCTCCCCCCCCCCCCCCCCGCCCATCTTTGCTAAGGATCTTAGATTTACTGAGCGATGTGCAGAAGCCATCACATTTCAGCTGGAAACTTCTTTCTTCTGAGTTTCTCTTTGCTTGTAGTTTCTGGTGGGGAGAACTAAGGCAAAAGAAGTGTAGCTTCAATTAAATTTCCTTACATCTTGGAGCCCATTGATAAAGGAATGTCATACTCTGCCTGTCTCAAGTATTTAATAAAAATTAAACATTAAGGTATGAAAGCAGCTATGATTTACTTGAGGAAGGGCATATCCTGTCATTGGGTTGCAAAGTGTAAGGAAATTTAATTGAAGCTACATGACTCTTGACTTTGTGTCCCTCATCATTGCCCCCCTTGAACAACGTAGACCCTTACATCTTTAAGGTTTAAAGTGGAAGGTTTCCACTTCAGTAACTTCTTCCTGATGAATCGGTTCCTACCTATGAGTGAAGATTAGTCAGTTGGGAATTTAGTAGGAGTTAGGAAGGCTAAGGCAGCTGTCTTTAGAGTTGATAAAATGTGGGAGTTTCCTTGAGGAGAATGAATCATCTGTCCCCTTGAAGTTGTGTCACTGAAAGAGTCTCATCACCAGGTGGAGAGAAAAAGAAAACAGCAAAACATGATAAAGTACAAAAAGAAAAAAAAAAAGCCAAAATAAATTTTTATTTTCCTCCACATTCTTGTCATAGAAATACCCTTTTATTTACTGCCTTATATTTTCAGAAAATAAAAACAAGAATAAAAAATTGACATATTTGTGTGTCTTCATCCTCAAATATAATAGAGTCATAGTGCAGCAGCTGGGGTTGTCACACAAGAAGCTTGATTTCAGCCAATAAGGAGATCAGAGGGAATAATCTCCAAAGGAGAGACTCACAGAGCAAGGGGGGTGGGTGATGATTTCCTTTTATTTAAGATTCGGGTGGACAATTAGGAAGTGGAGCCTTGTCATTTTACCTGAACTGGGCATAAGGTGGCACACGTGCCTTAAGAGGACACTTCCATACATTCGCTGCGTGTTACGTAAGGTTTGTTTTCCCCCTTGGGTGGAGATTTTGCTATTACAAGGAGGTCAAGGTAACTGTCCTCCCTGAGTTCACTCCATCATCCATCTGCATAGGGGTTAAGCTCAACGTGGCCTGCCCAAGCTCTTCCTTGGGGCGGTCATTCCATTTTGTTGAATGTTTTCTGTTTCCATGACAGGAGACTGTGTCCACAGGGTGTTTTGCCAGAAGTAGAAGAAAGAGGTTAAGTAAAATGAGGGAGTATAGTCATTGGGTACAAGCAGGTAAGCGGTGAACGTCAGTTCTTATAGTCTAGCTGATGACATTCATTTCCCTTTCATCTTAGGTACCATTATGAACACTGCCAATGGCCACTGGATGACTGTTGTATTTATTTCAGGGACTCCTGACCTTCAGGGGTGTGGCCATAGAATTCTCTCAGGAGGAATGGGATGCTTGAACCACAGTCAGCGGAGGCTGTACAGGGATGTGATGTTAGAGACCTATGGACACCTCCTCTTTTTGGGTGAGGATATCTCCTTCTAGATTTCCCAAACCCAGCTCGGGTTTTGTTCGTTCCTTTGAAGACTGTCTCTTGGAAGCTTCCCCTTTGTATGACTGGGATTCAGATCCCTGCAGCAAGGGAAGGAAATGGGGATTTGTAGATGTAGAGAAATATCTTCATGATGTTTCCTTTTCAGCTTCAGCCCCCCTTTTTTAAGATGCCATCACCATTTCTGTAGATTGATGGCAATTCTAAACATTGAGTGGCAAAAGACGGTATGGCCCACATCTTAAACTCCAACTTTTACTGCTTATTGTATTGGTAGTATTTGGAAGGCTGGTCATGATGTGAATATTTGAAACTCCTCCTGCATGTTCTAAAGGGGCTCTTTCTTGCACAAGAGTGTTTGAGAAATCATTTTTTAGAATTCTTCAATGTCCTCTCTTGTCTGCTGAGTACAATACTGAGTTGAAAGGTAGA
Source organism: Felis catus (assembly GCF_018350175.1). Lineage (NCBI taxonomy): Eukaryota > Metazoa > Chordata > Mammalia > Carnivora > Felidae > Felis > Felis catus. Next base: position 4,653,720 of record NC_058382.1, on the reverse strand, counting down.
ATCTCCAGCAGTATTTCTATTCCTTTCTTCTGATAAACAGGTCTCATTGTGTCAAAACCAGACCTGGTCATCGTTTTGGAGCAAGAGGAGGAGCTGTGGGGTGTGAAGAGAAAGGAGACAGTAGCCTCACACTCAGGTAGGTGGAAGTGAAGCACATGACACAGGTGAGGTCCAAATGTAAGGAGAAAGATAGATCTTAAAATGTTGTTCAGGTAGCTCTCCTTGAATGGAATTTCATTTGTGAAGCCGAGTTTTATGTCTTTCCCTCTCACAGAGGGACATCTGCTCTCTAACACATCATGCTCCTTGATTCTCCAAGGATTCTCCTTCAGCTCCAGGGAAGGTCCACCACATCCCCGGTGAGGACCTCCATAATCTGAGAGCTTCTCCATTGCTGTGAGAGCCCTAGAGGATCTCTCTGTATTTCTGAGGAACTCTATGCTAAGCCATTTCTGAATTCTGTTTTGCTTCTTGTGACAAGTGTGTCAAGGTAGTAGTGGGCATATTGGGTTTTGATGCAGAAATGTGGGGAACATTGGAGACAGAGATCACATGTTTTCTGGTTTATGCTTTCCAAAGTTCCAGAGGATTTTATCTTAATTGTACACAATTGAGGCTCAGTAATTTCATGAGATCACAGAACACCTCCCTCAAATGAGAAAATCTAATCCTTTATTTCACACCAAAATTTCACTTGTCTTTGTATTAACCAACATTTGAAATTTCCACTCTGTGTGTTCCATTGCTCAATGATGAAATAATTTAACACATCTCTGTGTCTCCTAGCATGTTTGCATATTAATGCCATAAAGCAGCCATAACATTTAGAAGTTAGATCTCACAGCCTATAATAAAGTCTCAATGGTTACCTTATTTCCTAGTAATTGCATCATTTTATACTTTTAATAGGAAGTTCCTGTGACTTTTTCATAGGTGTTTGTACTGTCAAATAATTTGTATGTGAGACACATCTCAATTTTTTGAATCAAAAGTTCTATATGATATGGGTATGTGCCGTATAAGAAATGAGTTAGTGGGTGCCTGAATGGCTCAGTCGATTGAGCATTGGACTTTGGCTCAGTTCATGATCTCACAGTTAGGGAATTAGAGCCTAGCATGGGGCTGTCTGCTGTCCGTGTGGAGCCTGCTCTAGATCACCTGTCCCTTCTCCCTTTGCCCCTCCTTTGCCCGTGTGCGCGCTCTCTCTCTCTCTCTCAATAATAAATAAACATTTAAAGAAGAAATTCCATATAAAAAAAGGATTGTTCACAAAAAAAAGGATTGTTCATAAATGTAATTTTACTTCAGAAAAAAACTAATCACAAGATTATTCTTCTACTTTCTCAGAATGTATCTCAATTTCATCCCAAATATTGATTTGTTTATAAAGTGATTGTCAGGATATTTTCCAACTTTGGCAGTGTTTGTTGATTTAGAAAGGAAAGTTTTGTGCTAGTCAGCTTGGTTCTAAACAATGGATTATACCCTTACACTCTGTGTAAGGGGAGGAATATATTAAGAAAATAATACATTTTTAATGTGTTTTAAGTGCTTATTTGTAAAATTTTTCATTGGAGCATTTTATGCTTGATATAAAAAAAAAATCTTTCCTGTTTTACGGTCAATGAAGACATGCCAACAATCCAAATGCTCCTTTTTCATGGGTACGTAGTTGCAGTTTAAAATTATAGTTATATGGTAGGTTTGCTTTGAAAGGGTTAACCTATTTTTTTTATGAAGACTGCGGTTAAATTTTGTCTTATTCTGGTTTTGCATTCTATAATAATGTACTTTCTTTTCTATGGGACTTTCCCCACGAGCTGGTTATAGTTTCATTTACCTGTGTATCTTGTTACAGGATGACAATGTTCATCTAGTGCATTTTAAGACAATGTGAGTTTAAGTCAATTATGAATCAACCAGGCCCCTTACCAATAAATTTGTGGATTTCTTGGTATAAATATGACCCATACATACTTCGGGACTCATCTTCTTTCTTTCCTTGGTTAGTGGTCAGTAAATGTTTTATCATGTCTAGGTTAATTGTCATAATAATAGACAACTAATGTCTTGGTGAGTCATCATAACAGATAATCAACTTCATCATGTATTTATTGGTGACTTTATATTCTTCTTGCATGAGAGAATTACTTTTGTGTATTGAAAGTCATTTTTAAACATTCTATACCTCCAGGGTGCCTGGGTGACTCAATCTATTAAGGATCTGATCTTGATTTTGGCTTGGGTCATGAACTCAGGGTCATGAGATTGAGCCCCATGTTAGGCTATGAGCTGAGAATGGAACGCCCTTGGGATTCTCTCTCGCGTGCGCGCGTGCTTCCTCCCTCCCTCTCTCCTTCTGCCCTTCCCCTGCTTTCCCTCTCTCTCATGTATGTATGTGTGTATATTTACACACACATATTCTGTACCTCTGTATCAAATTTAGATTTTTTTAATCCTTATTTGTGGTCTTATACCCATGACATGATTTGGTACCGTTCTCTTCAACTTTTCCATCTTCTGTAGTATTTTCTCTGTGGTTTACATAGAGATTACATAAAACATCTTAAAGGTATACAAACACATTTTAAACTGATATTCTTAATTGCATACAAAATTATTCTACATATCACCTCCACCCCTGCACCCACCTTAAATTACTGATAACACAATTTCTGTCTTTTAATATGTACTTAACTAGATTTATGATTTTTGTACTCTTTTTTTTTTTTAATTTGTTTATTTAGAGACAATCGGCAGGGAAGGGGCAGAGAGAGGTGGGGATAGAGGATCAGAAGTAGGCTCTGTGCTAACAAAACAGAACCTGATGTGGGGCTCAAACTCATAACCTGTGAGATCATGACCTGAGCTGAAGTCTGTTGTTTACCATACTGAACCACTCAGGCACCGCTGATTTTTTATACTGTAGTGAAAAAGATACTGTAGCAGAAACTAAAGTGACTTGTGCTACCTCATTACAACATGACAGATTTGTGTATTTTTTATAAATTTTTAATGAGTTTTTATTTTTGAGACAAAGACAGAGATTGCAAATGGGGGAGAGGCAGAGAGAGACACAGAATCCAAAGCAGACTTCAGGCTCTGACTGTCAGCACAGAACCCAAAGTGGGGGTAAAACTCATGGACCTTGAGATCCTGACCTGAGCCAAAGTCAGTCACTTAACCAACTGAGTCGCCCAGGCTCCCCAATTGTATAAATTTTTACATTTAGCAGAGGGCTTTATGTTCTCATGTGGTTTTAATTATTGTTTAGAATCCTATTATTTCAACCAGAAGGGCCTCCTTTAATGTTTCTTGTAGGAGAGGTCTACTTGGAAACTTAGAGGGGTTCTTACTTGGGAAAGTCTCCATTTCTACATTCATGAAAAACAGTTTGGCCAGGTACAGTATTCTTAGTGGATATGTTTTGAACTTTCAATACCTGAATACATGGGCCCGTGCACTTCTTCCTATAAGATCTGCTAATCATCCCACTAAGCTTACAGGAGCTCTCTTGGACAAGATGAGTGGCTTTTGCCATGCTGGTTCAAATTTCTCTTCTCATCTGTGAGTTTTGATAGGTTAATTATAAGGTGTCACAGTGTTCACATCTTGACATTTATCCTGCTATGAATTTACTGTGCTTGTTACATTTGTCTCTTCTTTCCACATACAAGACTTCAGCTCTTCATATCGATGCTCTGCCCCCTTTCCCTCCCCTCTCCTCAGGGGTTCCCTTAATATACATATTGGATCACTTGTTGGTGTCCCATGAGTCCCTAGACCCTGTCCTTTGATTCTTAGCAGGTAATTTAACACAAGAGTACTTTAGGTTGTCTGATTCTTTCTTCTACTTGATCAAGTCTGTTGTTGGCCCCTTAGTGTATTTTTAAATACAGCAATTGTACTCTTCATCTCCCAATTTCTTGTTCATTGTCGGTGATATGTTCTGTTTCCTTGGCTTTACATTTTGGTCATGAATAGTTTTCCTGCTATCATTTAGTTACCTACCTATTTTTCTTCTTCCTCCATGAGCATCTTTATGACAGTTATTTTGAATTCTGTGTCAGTCAATTAATAGTACATGATTAATTTAGGGCCACTTTTGGAGATGTATTTTGTTCCTCCAATTGGAACACAAAATCCTATTTCTTTGTATCCTTTTATATCTTTGGTTGACATTTGGGAATTAAAAAGCAAAGAAACAAGAACCCGCAAAAACAATGAAAACAAAACACAAAAGTGAAAATAACAGCCTCTGGGCCCAGGATTATGGACTTGGTTTGTACAGAGAAACACAAAAATACAGTAATTCTAGGTACAGTGACACATGTTCTGGGCATTTGTCATGTCTGAATTTCTGTAACTGCTAAAGTTAAAAAATATAGTTACTCTTTGGAGACCGTGATACCTTCCCCTCTTGTTCTTCAGCTCTGTAGTCTCTCCAGTGTTTGAACAAATGCTCACCTTTTGTCTGAGCACCCAGCATAGTGTATCCAGAGGATGCTCTCATTCCTTCTGCTTCCCATGCCGTGCATGACAGAAACAAGTCCCTCAAGGCAGCAAAGAAACCAGATCATTGAACATACATTTGTTTCTCTACTGGACAGAGGGAAGACTTTTGTCACTGTGTTGCCATGGAGTGTCAGGGAGAGTGGGCAGCTGTTGTAGGCATGTGTCCTAAACGTTCTTTGTCTTTTCACTGTGACTCTTCTTCCTTTGTACTTGCCCGGATGTGCTGTATTCTCCTAATGTGCTTCTGGAGTCCTGAAAAAGTCCTTTGGTCTATTTGTGTCTCCAAGAAGGAGCAAAGTCCTGGTGCTTCCTATTTCTTCATTCTACTGATGTCCTATCGTGGATATTACTTTTGCACATTAGCATACTTACATATATGCAATGTGGTAACTGTGATGACTTCTTTTGTATCTTTTAGTTGTGTCTTCCCATAACACCCTAGGCTTGTTGGACGACAAGCAAGAAGAGTCCTTTGGTACAGTGATATGGGAAAAAGTAGACACTGTGGTCCTGAGTATTTAAACTTAAGGGATGATGGGGAAGGTGATGGGGTGTAGGGAAATGCAGAATGTTTATTATGATGGATATAACCAAACGGGCACAATTACTGGTAACGAAATGCTACTGCTAGAAGAGATCAAAGATAAAAAACCTTCTGGGGAAAACCTCACCTTAACTCATTATATTTGGAGAACAATGTCTTTGGAGCAAAAGTAAAAAATCCAGTTTTTAAAGATACATATTCTCTGGAAGGACATTTGAAAATTCTGAAAAGTCACCTAGCCCATACTGAAAGTATTCCAAATATAAAATTGGATTAATCACTCACTGAAACAATTCTGTGAGTTAGACATTTGAAAAGGGAGATAAAAATTCTAAATGTGATTGACTTGAGAAGTCCTGTTTGGAGGTCTCATTATTCTTCCACCAACACGTAATCCCCCTGTTCCCAAGGCTCTGATTTTGATAAACACAGGAGGGTTTTATCCAAACACCACTGTTCAATAGTTACAATACAACACTTGATTTGGAGCAACTATTTATGTGTGTGTTGTTACAAAGACGTTTAGTTGAGGACTCTAGCTTCCGTAATTACTGAGGTGTTTATAGTGGAGACAGAAGTTACAAAAGCAATGAGTGTGGGGAAAACATGAATTGAGGGTGAAATGCTAATAAGCATGAGAGAACTCCATCTCCAGAGAACCCAGTATAAAAGTAAGAAATGTGAGAAAGTCTTCTATGTAACCTCGAATCTTCTTGTACATCATTGTATCCTGACTAGAGAGAAGACTTAAAAATGTAGAGATTCTGAGGACCCTGATCACTTAGAGATGTAATTTTGTGGTAGAGTTTTTTCTAACAGTCTTACAGTTTTTCTTAATTAATTACCAAGCACTAAGCAGTATCCTTTAAATTATGATAGTTGCATACCTACATGGATTAAAACACTGCAAAACGAATTTTTAAAAATGTAGTGACTCTGGGACAGCTTTTAACTAGTCTTCAAAAGTCACTCAACAGCAGAGATTTCATAATGGGAAGAAATCTAACAAATTTATACAATGAGGCAAAGTCCTTACCACTCAAAACTTATCAACCTAAGGAGATACATATTGGGGAGAAGGCTAAATAAAAATATTTAAATATGAGCAAAATTGTTAAGCCCAACTACAAACTTTCTGAACATCAGGGAGAGCACACTGAATGAAACCCTACAAATACAAAGGATGTGGTGAAGCGTTTAGTTTGTAAGCAAAACTATTCAACATGAGATAATACGTCCTGGGGAGATGACTTACAAATGTCAAGAATATTGGCAGTCTTGACCTGAACTGAACCCTTACTTAACATCAGGGAAAACATACTGGATGGAAACCCTAGAAATGTAATGAATGAGGAAGGACTTTTGGTTTTAACATACACTTCACTAAATACCAGTGTCTTTATAAAGCATAAACACTTTACAGATGTAGACATTTGGCAAACTATGGAATGAAAAGGCAAATCTAAGAAAGTCAGAATTCACAGCAGGAAGCAATAGGTCAATACCACTTTTCACACATGATTCTAAATCAGAGTGTTTATTTAGAGGAAAACCCAAAGTTTAAACACCGAGAACACTTACATCAGTGTGAGCGTATGGGGCCCTAACCAACCCGCCCCCCCGAATGGAAAATCTGTGGGTATCTCTTGAGTCTCCAGAGCTTAAAACCATACCTACTTTTCCATGAAAATAGCTAGAACATTGCCAGTGAATCATCCCATTCATTTCTTTGTTGTCCGTATTATAAATGGTATTGTTATAATTAAGTAAGCTTGAGAAAACAAAAGATTAAGGAACCTATAATGAAAACATATATACATAGTTCATTGGATTTATATTTAAAATAATCTCTGTATAAATGGATGCACACTGTTTGGACCCATGTTCTTGAATGGTCAGCTATATTTTGAAGATGCCTGAAAGGATCAAGGGGTAATGGATATCTGGAGAAGGATAATTATTCTCTTTTTTTCTATTGACCATATCTGAGGGGTTTTTGTGTGTTTTTTTGCATGTCATATTTTATTTTTTAAAAAAATTTTTAATGTTTATTTACTTTTGAGACAGAAACAGAGCATGAGCAGGGGAGGGGCAGAGAGAGAAAGGGAGGCACAGAATCTGAAGCAGGCTCCAGGCTCGGAGCTGTCAGCACAGAGCCAGATGTGGGGCTTGAACTCACAAATGGCAAGATCATGACCTAGGCCGAAGTCGGACACTCAACTGACTGAGCCACCCAGGCACCCCTGCATGGCGTATTTTATTAGTTTTACTCATAGATCATCTCATGCTATGGCTTTATTGCTTATGTCATGCAAAATGATTTCACTGTTGTCTCACAGACACGAGGATCTCTTTTATGATGGGAAATTCATGCTGACTTACTTTTACTTGGAAGATTAAGAACACTGTTAGGGACCTGAGAAGATGGCAGTGTAGGAGGATGCTGGGCTCCCCGCGTGTCCTGCTGATCACTTAGATTCCACCTACACCTGCCTAAATAACCCATAAAACCACCAGAAGATTAGCAGAAGGGAGTCTCCGGAGCCAAGCGCAGACGAGAGGCCCACAGAAAAGGGTAGGAAGGCCGGAAAGGCAGTGCGCACTCCACGGACTGGCGGGAGAGAGCCAGGGCAGAGGGGTGGCCCACCGGCCAAGCAGAGCCCCCAAGTCTGGCTTGCAAAAGTGGAGGGGCTGGACAGAGTGTGTTCCAACAGCAAGCGGGACTTTACATCTGGAAGGTTATAAGCTAACAGTTCTGCTCAGAGAATGGGAGGGCTGGAGGACAAAGGGAGGGAGAGTTGTTGAGCCCCGGATGACAGAGCTCAGCTTGGTGGGGAACAAAGGCGCTCGCCAGCGCCATCTCCCTCGCCCATCTCCCAGCCAAAATCCAAAAGGGAACCAGTTCCTGCCAGGGAACTTGCTTGCAAACACCCAATGCTGTGCTTCTGTGGGTCCATCCCTCCAGCGGGTCTGACTCCCTCCCGGTGCCGCAGGGCCCCTCCCAAAGCGGATCTCCGAAGGAAAAGCAAGCTGAGCCGGCCCTTCCACCCCTGTGCACCTTGCCGTTCCACCCCAGCTAATACGCCAGATCCCCAGCACCACAAGCCTGGCAGTGTGTGTGCAAGTAGCCCAGATGGGCCATGCCACTCCACAGTGAATCCCACCCCTAGGAGAGGGGAAGAGAAGGCACACACCAGTCTGACTGTGGCCCCAGTGGTGGGCTGGGGGCAGACATCAGGTCTGACTGTGGCCCCGCCCACCAACGCAAGTTATTCAAGACAGCACAGGGGAAGTGCCCTGCAGTCCTGCACCACTCCAGGGACTATCCAAAATGACGAAACGGAAGAATTCCCCTCAGAAAAACGTCCAGGAAATAACAACAGCTAACGAACTGATCAAAACTGATTTAAACAATATAACAGAAAGTGAATTTAGAATAATAGTCATAAAATTAATCGCTGGGCTTGAAAACAGTATAAAGTACAGCAGAGAATCTATTGCTACAGAGATCAAGGAACTAAGGAACAGCCAGAAGGAGCTAAAAAATGATATCAATGAGCTGCAAAATAAAATGGAGACAACTACGGCTCGGATTGAAGATGCAGAGGAGAGAACAGGTGAACTAGAAGATAAAATTATGGAAAAAGAGGAAGCTGAGAAAAAGAGAGATAAAAAAATCCAGGAGTATGAGGGGAAAATTAGAGAACTAAGTGATGCACTAAAGAGAAATAACATATGCATAATTGGTATTCCAGAGGAGGAAGAAAGAGGGAAAGGTGCTGAGGGTGTACTTGAAGAAATAATAGCTGAGAACTTCCCGGATCTGGGGAAGGAAAAAGGCATTGAAATCCAACAGGCACAGAGAACTCCCTTCAAATGGAACTTGAATTGATCTTCTGCACGACATATCATAGTGAAACTGGCAAAATACAAGGATAAAGAGAAAATTCTGAAAGCAGCTAGAGATAAACGTGCTCTAACATATAAAGGGAGACCTATAAGACTCGTGACTGATCTCTCTACTGAAACTTGGCAGGCCAGAAAGGAATGGCAGGAGATCTTCAATGTGATGAACAGAAAAGATATGCAGCTGACAATGTTTTATCCAGCAAGTCTGTCATTTAGAATAGAAGGAGAGATAAAGGTCTTCCCAAACAAAAATTGAAGGAATTCGTCACCACTAAACCAGCCCTACAAGAGATCCTAAGGGGGATCCTGTGAGACAAAGTACCAGAGACATCGCTACAAGCATGAAACCTATGGACATCACAATGACTCTAAACCCATATTTTTCTATGATAACACTGAATGTAAATGGATTAAATGTGCCAACCAAAAGACATAGGGTATCAGAATGGATAAAAAAACAAGACCCATCTATTTGCTGTCTACAAGAGACTCATTTTAGACCTGAGAACACCTTCAGATTGAGAGTGAGGGGATGGAGAACTATTTATCATGCCACTGGAAGTCAAAAGAAAACTGGAGTAGGCATACTTACAACCAGACAAACTAGACTTTAAATTAAAAGCTGTAACAAGAGATTAAGAAGGGCATTATATAATAATCACAGGGTCTACCCATCAGGAAGAGCTAACAATTATAAATGTCTATGCGCCAAATACAGGAGCCCCCAAATATATAAAACAATTACTCACAAACATAAGCAACCTTATTGATAAGAATGTGGTAATTGCAGGGGACTTTAACACTCCACTTACAGAAATGGACAGATCATCTAGACACGCGGTCAATAAAGAAACAAGGGCCCTGAATGATACATTGGATCAGATGGACTTGACAGATATATTTAGAACTCTGCATCCCAAAGCAACAGAATATATTTTCTTCTCGAGTGCACATGGAACATTCTCCAAGATAGATCACATACTGGGTCACAAAACAGCCCTTCATAAGTTTACAAGAATTGAAATCATACCATGCATACTTTCAGACTGCAATGCTATGAAGCTTGAAATCAACCACAGGAAAAAGTCTGGAAAACCTCCAAAAGCATGGAAGTTAAAGAACACCCTACTAAATAATGAATGGGTCAACCAGGCAATTATAGAAGAAATTAAGAAATATATGGAAACATATATGAACATGAAACAAATATATGAAAATGAAAATACAACAATCTAAATGCTTTGGGATGCAGCGAAGGCAGCCCTGAGAGGAAAATACATTGCAATCCAGGCCTATCTCAAGCAACAAGAAAAATCCCAAATACAAAATCTAACAGCACACCTAAAGGAAATAGAAGCAGAACAGCAAAGACAGCCTAAACCCAGCAGAAGAAGAGAAATAATAAAGATCAGAGCAGAAATAAACAATATAGAATCTAAAAAAACTGTAGAGCAGATCAATGAAACCAAGAGTTGGTTTTTTGAAAAAATAAACAAAATTGATAAATCTCTAGCCAGGCTTCTCAAAAAGAAAAGGGAGATGACCCAAATAGATAAAATCATGAATGAAAATGGAATTATTACAACCAATCCCTCAGAGATACAAACAATTATCAGGGAATACTATGAAAAATTATATGCCAACAAACTGGACAACCTGGAAGAAATGGACAAATTCCTAAACACCCACATGCTTCCAAAACTCAATCAGGATGAAATAGAAAGCTTGAACAGGCCCATAACCAGCAAAGAAATTGAATCAGTCATCAAAAATCTCCCAACAAATAAGAGTCCAGGACCAGATGGCTTCCCAGGGGAGTTCTACCAGACGTTTAAAGCAGAGATAGTACCTATCCTTCTCAAGCTATTCCAAGAAATAGAAAGGGAAAGAAAACTTCCAGACTCATTCTATGAAGCCAGTATTACTTTGATTCCTAAACCAGACAGAGACCCAGTAAAAAAAGAGAACTACAGGCCAATATCCCTGATGAATATGAATGCAAAAATTCTCAATAAGATACTAGCAAATCTAATTCAGCAGCATATAAAAAGAATTATTCACCATGGTCAAGTGGAATTCATTCCTGGGCTCCAGGGCTTGTTCAACATTTGAAAATCAATCAACATGATACATCACATTAATAAAAGAAAAGAACCATATGTTCCTGTCAATCGATGCAGAAAAAGCATTTGACAAAATTCAGCATCCTTTCTTAATAAAAACCCTCGAGAAAGTCGGGATAGAAGGAACATACTTAAAGGTCATAAAAGCCGGGGCGCCTGGATGGCGCAGTCGGTTAAGCATCCGACTTCAGCCAGGTCATGATCTCGCGGTCCCGGAGTTCGAGCCCCGCGTCAGGCTCTGGGCTAATGGCCCAGAGCCTGGAGCCTGTTTCCGATTCTGTGTCTCCCTCTCTCTCTGCCCCTCCCCCGTTCATGCTCTGTCTCTCTCTGTCTCAAAAATAAATAAACGTTGAAAAAAAAAATTAAGATCATAAAAGCCATTTATGAAAAGCCCACAGCTAACATCCTCCTCAATGGGGAAAAACTGAGAGCTTTTCCCTAAGATCAGGAACACGACAGGGATGCCCACTCTCACCGCCGTTGTTTAACATAGTGTTGGAAGTGCTAGCATTAGCAATCAGACAACAAAAGGAAATCAAAGGCATCAAAATTGGCAAAGATGAAGTTAAGCTTTCACTTTTTGCAGACGACATGATATTATACATGGAAAATCCGATAGACTCCACCAGAAGTCTGCTAGAACTGAAACATGAATTTAGCAAAGTTGCAGGATACAAAATCAATGTACAGAAATCAGTTGCATTCTTATACACTAACAATGAAGCTACAGAAAGACAAATAAAGAAACTGATCCCATTCACAATTGCTCCAAGAGGCATAAAATACCTAGGAATGAATCTAACCAAAGATGTAAAAGATCTGCATGCTGAAAACTATAGAAAGCTTATGAAGGAAATTGAAGAAGATATAAAGAAATGGAAAAACATTCTCTGCTCATGGATTGGAAGAATAAATATTGTCAAAATGTCAATACTACCCAAAGCTATCCACACGTTCAATGCAATCCCAATCAAAATTGCACCAGCATTCTTCTCGAAACTAGAACAAGTAATCCTAAATTTCATATGGAACCACAAAAGGCCCCGAATAGCCAAAGTAATTTTGAAGAAGAAGACCAAAGCAGGAGGCATCACAATCCCAGACTTTAGCCTCTACTACAAAGCTGTCATCATCAAGACAGCATGGTATTGGCACAAAAACAGACACATAGACCAATGCAATAGAATAGAAACCCCAGAACCAGACCCACAAACGTGTGGCCAACTCATCTTTGACAAAGCAGGAAAGAATATCCAATGGAAAAAAGACAGTCTCTTTAACAAATGGTGCTGGGAGAACTGGACAGCAACATGCAGAAGGTTGAAACTAGACCACTTTCTCACACCATTCACAAAAATAAACTCAAAATGGATAAAGGACCTAAATGTGAGACAGGAAACCATCAAAACCTTAGAGGAGAAAGCAGGAAAAGACCTCTCTGACCTCAGCGGTAGCAATTTCTTACTTGACACATCCCCATAGGCAAGGGAATTAAAAGCAAAAATGAACTACTGGGACCTTATGAAGATAAGAAGCTTCTGCACAGCAAAGGAAACAACCAACAAAACTAAAAGGCAACCAACGGAATGGGAAAAGATATTTGCAAATGACATATCAGACAAAGGGCTGGTATCCAAAATCTATAAAGAGCTCACCAAACTCCATACCCAAAAAACAAATAACCCAGTGAATAAATGGACAGAAAACTTGAATAGACACTTCTCTAAAGAAGACATCCGGATGGCCAACAGGCACGTGAAAAGATGCTCAACGTTGCTCCTTATCAGGGAAATACAAATCAAAACCACACTCAGGTATCACCTCACGCCAGCCAGAGTGACCAAAATGAACAAATCAGGAGACTATAGATGCTGGAGAGGATGTGGAGAAACAGGAACCCTCTTGCACTGTTGGTGGGAATGCAAATTGGTGCAGCCACTCTGGAATACAGTGTGGAGGTTCCTCAAAAAATTAAAAATAGACCTACCCTATGACCCAGCAATAGCACTGCCTGGAATTTACCAAAGGGATACAGGAGTGCTGATGCATAGGGGCACTTGTACCCCAATGTTTATAGCAGCACTCTCAACAATAGCCAAATTATGGAAAGAGCCTAAATGTCCATCAACTGATGAATGGATAAAGAAATTGGGGTTTATATACACAATGGAGTACTACATGGCAATGAGAAAGAATGCAATATGGCCCTTTGTAGCAACATGGATGGAACTGGAGAGTGTGATGCTAGGTGAAATAAGCCATACAGAGAAAGACAGATACCATATGGTTTCACTCTTATGTGGATCCTGAGAAATTTAACAGAAGTCCATGGGGGATGGGAAGGAAAAAAAAAAAAGAGGTTAGAGTGGGAGAGAGCCAAAGCATAAGAGACTGTTAAAAACTGAGAACAAACACGGTTGATGGGGGGTGGGAGGGTGGGTGATGGGTATTGAGGAGGGCACCTTTTGGGATGAGCACTGGGTGTTGTATGGAAAACAATTTGCAATAAACTTTATACAAAAAAAAAAAAAGGTACCTGAAGCAAATGGTAACAAAAGAAGAAAAAGAAAAAGAACACTGTTAGGTACTACATGTGAAGGAAGTCTACATGGGGATGCTTTTTGGGATTGGTATATAACAATGATATCAGTCACCAAGAAGTATTCAGGGTATCATTCTTTGCATGCAAGTGAGACAGAAACATTCTGAATTTAAATGTTTTGCCAGTTAGTGTATAGAAAAAATACAGTAGCAGCTCATAAAGATCTGAGTATATCTTCATAATAGCATTTATTACAAGTGAAGAATATTAGTTATGTAGTTGGAATAAAGAGATTTTCACAGATATCTGAGGAAAGTATAGCTAAGTCTTCTGTAAAGGGATGAAAGATGATTATCAATCTACTTTTACTCCATAATTAGCCTTAATTCGAACATCATGGAAAGTACAACTCACAAATCAATACATATGGGGAAAAAGAATGGTTCTTGAAAGACTTTAATGTGCATTTTGACCAAGGATCATACAGTGATTTTGCAGTGGTTTCTTAAGAGTACATTTGAAATTAATATCTGTTCATTAATAAGCCAGAATGGATTTTTATATGTTAACTCTGATTTATAATGAAAGAAGTGGTGTCCTGCTGCAACCTTAGCCTGCCCCATCTTCATCAAGGTTGCAGGTAAACAGGAACACAAAGCACACTTGACCCTTGTCCAACATGGGTTTGAACTGTGTGAGTCCAACTTACAGGAACATTTATTTATAGTACAGTAGTGTAAACGTATGTACTCTTCCTTTTGATTTCCTTAATATTTTCTTTTGATGAGTTTCCTTCATGGTAGGAATACCATAATGAACACCTATAAAATGTGAAGTATATTTTAATTGACTACTTTTCTTCTCAGTAGTAGGCTATTAAATTGATGTGTTGGGGAGTCAAACTTGTACACGGATTTTCAACTGCGTGGGTGGTGGGTACACTGAACCCCTGCATTATTCAAGAGTCACTGGTACTTGTTTAAGCAGTGGGATGCTATCACGAATGATCTCTTTGCCCAGTGGCCTTAAACCTCAAATTATTTGAACTTAATTTTCCCAAAGTTTACATATTATACCTTCCTTTTTGTAAGTGATGGGGCATTAGGAGCTTTTAATAAGGATCATATAAGAGTATTATTGAGAATGTAGCTGAACAATTTCCTGATACTTCTGCCTTGCAATCCATTTTGTATAAACAGGCTGGCTGCAGGAGGTGGGTTTGAACTGACTCTAGCTCCACCCAGTAGCAAACTCACTAGATAAGAGCCCCACAGTCACAAGCAAACAGAAGCTCCTGATAGGAATTCTTTAATCATCATTTGTATAAGAGTGTCCACTCTCAGTATATGCATTCACCTTGCACATCCTTTGGAGAGGACCCCGGCAGAGAGCATCTGCCATTCTCCACTGATTTTGAGGTCAACTGTACATTCTAGACTTAGCCCAGGAGCTCCACAGTCCTCCAACCATGCACCCCAAAAAAGGCATCTGCCCAGTTCCTGACATTCTCTCTGCCTGCACTCAACCTTAACCTCTACATCTTGCCCCTCATGACATATTGTACACATCCTCCATGGCCTATGAGTAGTAACTTGTTTCTTTTTTGTTTATCGATCCTTGGCTCACAAAATGATGCACAGTGGTTCTACTTAACAACTGCTAATTAAACAAATTCACTACAAATCTAAGACCTCTCTACAGATTCTTAGTCACTATTTGAAGTCTTAACCTATGTGTTTTGTTCTGTTTTGGTTTTTTTTAGTGTAGTTTTTGTGAGCATATGGAACCCAGATTTTCACAGTTTTGAAATGCAAAGAATGCAATATATTATGTTAAGCTAAAGATGGATTTTGGAATAACAGTACTAATAAGGAAGAAGAATGCATGTGTATGCAAACCAAGATCTTCAGAAGGAATGGGAATATTTGTTGAAATGAGGATATTTTAAATCTCAAAACTGATAATTTCCTGACAACCAAAAATGTTATGGATTTATAAAAACAGGAATACTTCCCTACATTTTTGGTGATGAATTTATGTCTCCTAAATCTCTGCATATCTTGGTTTGAGAATCTCCCCATGCAAATCCTGTCTTGTCTACCTGGTTAATATTCTTGTAGAATGTATTCTATTTCCACGTTCCAATGTTCATGAACTTTTGCTTCTATGAGTGGCTCAGGGATTTTAAGATTCTCTTGCATGAAATGACGTGGTGTTCAAATGTTAATTTGAATATGGAGTAATTCTACAGGGAGTATATTAAATTCCATGTAATTTATTTGATACATTTCCTTCCTACTCAATGGGAGAGGAACACTGACTAAGATTTCTTTAGTTACTATTCCTTTCCCTTCTTGGGAGTGACCTTATCCAAGATATTCACTTTAGTGAAAAAATTTGATGAGGTGAAAACTTGGAGATTCATGAGTCATGGGTTGTGTTCACCTTTATTTGAAGGAAACAAACATGCACAGTGCTGAGGGCTTAGTAGATGTTCTACATATAGGAAGAAAACAGTATTCTGTTAAAAGTGATGATGCAGCCCAAGATAAGAGGTTAAAAAAAACATCTGGGCTGAAGCATTGGCATAAATTCTTCTTATGGGGAAGGACATCTGACCTAGGCTGCACAAGTGACTCTGAATTATAGAAGGATAAATTTTACTCATTTTCTTTCCAAATCTGCTCTGGTTTGTCTGTCTCCTCATCTCCATTCCAATGATGTAGCCATCACAACTTTTCTTTCCTGTGTTAGATAGATTCTCCCCCTGCCATGAAATCCATGCAGGCTCTTCTTGTTTCTTAGTAGCTTATAGTTTTCAAAAAAATTTAAGTTTATTTCATCATCTTAGGGAGACAAAAAGAGAGAATGGAGAAGGGACAGAGTAGGGAAGAGAGAGAACCCCAAGCAGGATTTGCACTGTCAGCACAGAACCTGATGCAGGGCTCAAACTCACAAACCATGAGATCATGACCTGAGCTGAAGTCAGGTGCTAAACTGACTGAACCACCCAGGCACCTCTAGAATTTTTTAATATAATGGGAAATCGTTGCTAATTGGATCAATTGAGCCATCTCTAATATTTCAGTACAATGTTATCACTACTTAAATGGAAGGAACAGGAAAACAATCAATTGTCTACAGGATTACTTCAGGCAGTTGGTATGGAGAGAGTTATGAGGACAAATAAAACATTAGGATAGTATGCTTTGAGAGGAAGATAGATCCTACAAAAACAAATATGGAAAACTCCTGAAATGTGATGAAAGCTCTGACAAGAAGCTCTCTTTGATCACTGCAAGATCATAGGACAATTCTTGTGATGAACAAATGTGACCTAGAAGGGAACTTGGGAACCAGCCTGGTGGTTTTCTGGGATTGAGGGATGTCAGATTCTTTACTCATGATTAAACAATTTTCTAGTGGTACTGTGGAGCAGATGCTGTTGGGTGCCATAGATAACTGCACTTTCCCAGGCCCAGTTTTGTGGAGGTTGATGGAGTGGGGAACATTGTGGGCATTGCTTGAAGATGTCAACATGATAGAGTTGGTGTTAAAGATGCAAAGGCTACTGGACACTAATAGTCAGAACCAGCAAGGCATGTGGGTAGTTCCTCAAAGCACTGGCATCCCAGGTATATAAGCCCAACATAGTTCTCATCCATTGTTGATGGGTGACCTTCCAAGGATCCTGACCCACAGCTGCCAGAGACCTCCCTCACATCCACTCAGCCCTGTGTTGAGTCTAGTCTATGCTCCGAACCATGTTCAGAGCACTGATTCCTTGGGAATCTGGTCACCAGTCACTGGCACTGAGCATATTTCTGCTCTAAACAGCCTACCCAGTTTTTAGGCTAGATGTCCCTATGATGTTTCACAGCCTGGGCTGTCCTTACACCCATTCAGACCTGAGTGGGAAGAGGATATCTATCAGTTGTAGAAACCAATAAAATAAAGTAGGGTAGCATGTTCTACTCACATTTCGCATTGGTTCAATGGAAGGACAAGAATTCCTTTTCAATACCTGTTATTTTGGGGTACTGAGATTTCCCCAGTGATGTGAATAGTTGGCAGCTGAGCTTACTCTGAAAAGTACTGAGTGGGAACTAACTCTGTCACCGTTTTTGTGATGTCACTCCTTTGTGACGAATGTTTTTATGTCTTATGAGCTAAGAAAAGAAAGGTTTCCATATATACATGTATTTATATTTGTATGTTTAATACAAATGTATGTGTGTGTATAAATATGCACACATACACGAAGATTGTTTGTTATCCATGGAGTAGAATATTGAAAGAGTGTAACTTGATATTGAAAAATAACAGTAATAATACAGGGACAAACTCCTTCCTTTTAAAGATTATTCTATATGATATATTGCCTTGCTGCTTGTTTGATTGTTTAGGACTACATGGTTTGTTTTGTTTTTTGTTTATTTTTCCAATTTTATCATCTTTTAGGTATAGTTCTAGGAAATTTTCAATGTAGTATCTTCAAGCAAAGCTTTGTGTTACCAGGAACATATTGTTTATTTATGTTTCATATTCTACTGAAGATATTGGGGTTTGGATTTACCATGTTTGTTTTTTCCTTACACTTTATCTACTTATTATTTGTTTGTTGTGTTTTCCTGTATTCACATTCAGAAAATAGATCTATGTATCATTCTATTTCTGTGGGCATTGTATACTCAGCAACATATTGCTTTAGGTAGAAATAAAAACATACCTTTTTTGAAGCAAGCCTTTAAAATTTAGTCATGGTGTGACATTACTTTCTACATTTAATTTCAATGTGTCATTGTGTGTACATTGATACTTATCTATTGACTTCTATTTTTTGATGAGGAGTTTGTTGTTTTCAGTGAGGTCACATGTGCAGATCATAAAGGAACGTCTCAATGGAATTTCACAAACTGATCACATATCTGTAAGCCACTGAGATCAAGAAACATAAATGTTGGTCCTCTATAATTCCTTTTGATGGCTAGTGGGGGTTTTTAAATCTTTTTTAGAAATCCTCTCTTATGTAGAGACCACAGGCACAAATATTTTTCTTTTTCAAAGCATATCATTATCTTTACAATTTCAATCAGAAATGTATTCAAAATAACCGTGTTATGTGGTTTGTGTACAGACAGAGATTTTCTATCTTTATTTTTTTTTTCCTCCAACGTGGCTAACAAATTGCAGTGTATTCTGAAAATGTTCTAGCGTGCTCTCTTCATTTGCTTGAACAAGTCATCTCTTCACATGGATTAACATCAGTGTCATCTTGGAAGAGACTTCTGTTAGTTCTCTATCTTTTTCTGCCTCTAGTAGTGATTACAAATCTCATGAGACTACATTCTCAATATCAGTTTTGAACTCAAAAACGTACAAGGTGCCTCCTTGCTGACATGAATGCTTATTTCTCTATTTCCATAGCAGAATGGTTAAGTTCTACAGACTTTAGTGCCAAACACGAGTATAGACAACACATTCATCACTGTCTCTAAAGGAATCTAAACCACAGTGATAGCTTTTGGATAAAAAGATGTCTGCCATGATTTTGGGTGCACAAATTTTGGTATGTTTATAGGGTGGTTAGGAGTGTATCCCTTGTGCTACAATGTGCATTTTGGGTGATTTCCAGTGCATTCAGATTAGCTCTATGGTACCTGGTTGGAAGGAGCTAGATATTCCTTGAAGATAGAGGGTTTTCCTATGCCCAGGATCTCACAAACGCATGGTATGTGCAGCATCTACCTGTAGGAGTTGGGGGTGGGGCTGACAGGTGATATTAGAGTGATCAAGATGTTTATGGTGTTTGCTGTCATGAGCCATACAATTCTTAGATCTTGATCTAGGAGTCTCCTATCTTCAGCCAGGATTGGAAAATAGTTACAGACCAGCTTGTTACCTTATGGAATGTGTGGAATCATGCAATTTTTATAGGTCTTGAGAGTATCCATGGTCTTTATCAAAGTAGATATTCATGTGTTGGCTTCTCCTCTTGTTTGTGCATTTGTTTTGTTATTTATTAGTACATTTATGTGATGTCACATACTATTCATTCTTTGACTTATGTTACATAGCAGAATACATTCTAGGTCTATGTACATTGTTACAAATGGCAAGAAAGGACAACAAAAGCAGAAACATCTGGTTACCATGGTGGAACAGGGAGGGAGAATGGGCAAAATGGGTAAATGGGATAGTGAAGGATAGGCTTCCAGTTAGGGAATTAATAAGTCATGGTGATAAAAGATACAACACAGGGAATACATTCAGTGGTATTATAACAGCAGCGTATAATGACAGATGGTAGCTCGCTTGTGGTGAGCATAATTAACCATGTAGAGTTGTCAAATGACAAAGTTGTACACCGAACTGATGTAACATTGTGAGTCAAGTATACTTGAAGAGAAAAAAGAGAAAACAAAGTAGATACCAATCCACATGTACATGTATAGGTTAAACTATTTTGTTAAGAAGTTGTCTATAATGAAAGCTAACTTACTCTCCAAATCATGCTCCTCCTAGGTGTTCATAGTAAGATGCAGACTTAGGAAGACTAATTTGTCTTTATCAAAATGGAGATAAAGATAAATTGCTGGAGGACAGGTAGGACATGGGAGAGAGGAGAGTGTGCGTAGCTGAGTGGAAAAGTGAATAGGAGCATCTAGAGGAGTCTGGAGTCCTAATTGGCTGAGCAGCCCTGGAGATACATGAAGAACAGTCATTTCTGTGAGAGCTTCTCAAATTGCGTGCCCTGCCATGTTCTCTGTCTCATCTCTCCTCTCCTAAAGTGCCTGTAATAATGGGCACATGTCTTCTGAAGGCTGTTCTGTATAAGTGAATTCTTTTGGGAAAATACCAAAGTGCAACTAAACTTTATGTCCATGCTCATTTTAGTCAGTCAGATTTTGGGAAGAAACCTGAGTTGAAAACACAAGACATCCTGTAGCATGAAGCTGTGGGAATTATTAAAAGGACAGGGAAAACTTGATATTTTTAAAGGCTATGGAATTTATAGTCTCCAAGCTAAGAAATGCAACATTGCAATCAGAAGCAGTTGTACCTGCATTACTGGGTAAAAGAGGCAACTATTTCCAAGAATATGTTTGGCATGGTGACTATAAGGAGGAGAAATAAAAGTGGATGACCAAATTCTTCATGCAAGGGTGGAGGCAGCTTGAATGGAAAGAGGAAAGAGAAGGGCCTTAGGCTCACCTATTTTGTCCTCTTCCCCATGTTTAATCATCCTTTGAAACTGTTCATTTCCTGTGATGCAGGCCTGGAATTTTATCTGGGGCTTATGTTCTACAGCCTAGAAGGGTCAGTGTGCTTCTGATTATAGAAGTATTGTGTGGTTTTATTTCATTTTGTAAACACACTTAGTGCCCATGACTGAACTCAAGCTGGATTTCGTGGACATGTGATTCAACCTGTTAGTTCCCACTTGAGGTGTGCCTCTTCCCTCTCTTTTTCTACCACCTCAAAAGGATTCACGTTTTTATTGTTCTTTCCTAGAGATAAATGAGGTAGGAGACTCTGCCTGTTCCTCTTCTACCTTACTGGATGAATAACATTTATATGGAGAGGTACCTTGCTCTGGGTACTCTCAGGAGGGAATACAAGAACATCATCCTTGAAAGAAAAAAAGTTAGGATGTCAGTCAGCAGGAGGACTAGGGTTCCTGTCAACATGTTTTCATGTTTACTTTTAGATTGTGATTTACTTACTTGCTGCTCTGGACATGTGTTTTCCAGCAGTTATTATATGTCCTTTCAAGAATGCTAGGTACCTGACACAACTGTGAATCATTACGGGTCTCTGTATTTCATTCTCTCTGTGCTCTCTGCAAGATCCCTCCATGATAGGTTAATATTTTTTTCCCATGTAATGTTAAATTCCTTGGGAGGATTTACTGAAAGATGTGCATAAATCACCTCATTGAAGCTGGAAATTCGCTTCTGTGAGTCATGTTGTTTTTAGTCTCTTTAGAAAATTAAAGCTCTCCTGTTTGCTGGAGATACTAGTGTAGGAAGTGGAAATTGTAAATCAGTCAGGCCTTGCTGCTGAAAGTTTCCATTGGATTCTATACTCATGTCACAGATGGACTGCTCCTTATCACCTCTCTGTTGCTCTAGAAAAAAAATAAATAAATATGCATCATACATACGCAACTGTCTTAAATATGTAAAATATAATTCAGCAGAAAAGATCAATGGGGTGAGAACTTTGAAAACCCTAGGGAATTCACAAACAATAACTGTGGGTTATATCAATGTGAGTGTTGGTCTCTGTGGTGTGTTGGGGGGACACAAAAAGCTTCCACCACAAATAGATCTGTGCGTTTTAAGCCCCTGAAAACATTTTTTGGTTTCAGTGACCAAAACAGTTTAATTCTATCACATTCGTTTTTTTTTTTTATTTGATTTGTAATTTTCATATTTTGTGTTGTATCCTTGCTCTGCTCTTTTGGTTGATGAGGTCTGTGGTTCAGTCGTGTTTGTGTTACCTCTTTCACTTTGAAACCTACTCTGAACCTTCTTTTAGGGTTTCCTCTGTATAATGGTCAGTGTGTTCCATTAGACAAATTCAAAGACAGACAATCTGAGCTAAAACTCAAGCTCCACTAGGACTAAAGTTTTTCCAAGATATTCTTGTGAAAGATGAAAATCACATCTAATATTCTCATTGGTCACCGTGGATTCATGGGGGAATTTATGAAAAAGTGTTAGAATGGTTTGTACTGTGTAAGAAATGTTCAAGGAAAATTGTGGTTATTGTTCCCAAGGTTACAATTTGTACTTTCCACAATAATCTTAAATTTCAAAGTCATCATGATTTGTTCCTTCTTTCTTTTCTTTTTTCCCTTTTGTTTTCTTTTGGAATTAAAATCATGTCTCTTGAAATGACTATGTTAGTGTCACTTGCAATTTGAGTGAAATATGGAAACTCACACCTCAGCCAGAAATCCAAGTCACAATGTGAATTTAATGAAATCTTCAGTTCATTGTCATGAACATTAACATTGGAGAAGTCAGGTCTAGCTCACCAACACTTGTCCGTTATTCTATGCCTGTCATTATGTCTGAAGGATGTTATGTTGATAACTATGGCTTCGTAATATGGTTTATTTTTTTAATTTTTATTTTTTAGAAGACCGATCCTTTTATTCTTTTATTTTTTTATTATTAAATTTATTGTCAAATTGGTTTCCATACAACGCTCAGTGCTCATCCCAAAAGGTGCCCTCCTCAATACCCATCACCCACCCTCCCCTCCCCCCCACCACCCCTGAACTCTGTTTGTTCTCAGTTTTTAACAGTCTCATATACCTTGGCTCTCTCCCTCTCTAACCTCTTTTTTTTTCTTCCCCTCCCCCATGGACTTCTGTTAATTTTCTCAGGATCCACATAAGAGTGAAAACATATGGTATCTGTCTTTCTCCGTATGACTTATTTCACATAGCATAACACTCTCCAGTTCCATCCACGTTGCTACAAATGGCCAGATTTCATTCTTTCTCATTGCCACATAGTATTCCATTGTGTATATATACCCCAATTTCTTTATCCATTCATCAGTTGATGGACATTTAGGCTCTTTCCATAATTTGGCTATTGTTGAGAGTGCTGCTATAAACATTGGGGCACAAGTGCCCCTATGAATCAGTACTCCTGTATCCCTTGGGTAAATTCCTAGCAGTGCTATTGCTGGGTCATAGGGTAGGTCTATTTTTAATTTTTTGAGGAACCTCCACACTGTTTTCCAGAGTGGCTGCACCAATTTGCATTCCCACCAACAGTGCAAGAGGGTTCCTGTTTCTCCACATCCTCTCCAGCATCTATAGTCTCCTGATTTGTTCATTTTGGCCACTCTGGCTGGCGTGAGGTGATATCTGAGTGTGGTTTTGATTTGTATTTCCCTGATGAGGAGCGACGTTGAGCATCTTTTCACGTGCCTGTTGGCCATCCGGATGTCTTCTTTAGAGAAGTGTCTATTCATGTTTTCTGTCCATTTCTTCACTGGGTTATTTGTTTTTCGGGTGTGGAGTTTGGTGAGCTCTTTATAGATTTTGGATACTAGCCCTTTGTCTGATTATGTCATTTGCAAATATCTTTTCCCATTCCGTTGGTTGCCTTTTAGTTTTGTTGATTGTTTCCTTTGTGGTGCAGAAGCTTTTTATCTTCATGAGGTCCCAGTAGTTCATTTTTGCTTTTAATTCCCTTGCCTTTGGGGATGTGTTAAGTAAGAAATTGCTCTCTCTTTCTCTCTCTCTCTCTCTCTCTCTCTCTCTCTCTCTCTCTGTCTTTTTCTCAGTTTCCTCAAGTAAGTAATTGCTCTCTCTCTCTCTCTGTCTTTTTCTCAGCTTCCTCTTTTCCCATAATTTTATCTTATAATTCACCTGTTCTCTCCTCTGCCTCTTCAATCTGTGCTATGGCCACCTCCATTTTCTTTTGCACCTCATTTATAGCATTTTTTAAGCTCCTCATGACTATTTCTTAGTCCCTTGATCTCTGTAGCAATAGATTCTCTGCTGTCCTCTTTGCTTTTTTCAAGCCCAGTGATTAATTTTATGACTATTATTCTAAATTCTTGTTCCGTCATAATGCTTAGTGTTTGATCAATTCGTTACCTGTCGCTACTTCCTGGAGTTTCTTTTGAGGGGAATTCTTTCGTGTCATCATTTTGGGTAGTCCGTATGGTAGCTCCAAACTTCAGGGCACTTCCTCTGTGCTGTCCAGAGTAACTTGTGTTGGTGGGCAGGGCCATAATCAGACATGATGTTGTCCCCAGCCCACTGCTGGGGCCACAGTCAGACTGGTGTGTACCTTATCTTCCCCTCTCCCAGGGGTAGGACTCACTGTGGAGTGGTGTGGCCCCTGTCTGGGCTACTTGCACACTGTCAGGCTTGTGGTGCTGCTTTGATGGGATCTGGTGTATTAGCTGGGGTGGATCTGCAAGGTGCACAGGGGCGGGAGGGGCAGGCTTAGCTCACTTTGCCTTGGGTGGTCCCCTGCGGGAGGGGTCCTGAGGCACCGGAGGGAGGCAGGACCCTAGGAGCATGGACCCACACAAGCACAGCATTGGGCGTTTGCACAGTGCAAGCAAGTTCAGTGAGGGGAAGTGGTTCCCTTTGGAATTTTTACTGCGGGATGGGAGAGAGAGATGGCACTTGCCAGTGCCTTTGTTCCCCTGCCGAGCTGAGCTCTGTCTTCTGGGGCTCAACAACACTCCCTTCCGGTGTCCTCTCGCCCTACTGCTCGCCGAGAGCAGAGCTGTTGACTTTTAACATTCCAGATGTTAAGTCCCATTGGCTGTCAGAACTCATGGAGTCCAGCCCCTCTGCTTTTGCAAGCCAGACTTCGGAGGCTCTGCCTTGCCCAGCGGGCTGCCCCTCCCACTGCCCAGGCTCCCTCTTGCCAGTCCGTGTAATGTGCACCGCCTCTCCACCCTTCCTCTCCTCTTCCGTGGGCCTCTTGTCTATGCTTGGCTCTGGAGAGGCCATTCTGCTAGTCTTCTGGTGGCTTTCTGGGTTATTTAGGCAGGTGTGGGTGGAATCTAAGTGATCAGCGGGATGAGGTGAGCCCAGTGCCCTCCTATGTCTCCATCTTCTGTAATATGGTTTAAATTAGGAAGCATTTGCCACCAAGGTGCCTTTCATTTCTGGTTTTATTCTGGGTAAATGTTACACTGTGATATCCATATGAATGTTTGGGTGGATTTTAATAAATATGCCAAGAATGACTTTGGGATTTTGATAGAGATTGCATTAAATGAGTAGAGCACTTTGAGTACTATCGACAACTCAATAATATTAAGTATTCCAGTCCAAGAACATGGATGTGATTCCATTTGTTGTTTCTATTCCTACACAATATTTTATAGTGTAAACTAGGTTTGACTTCTTTCATTATGTCAAATTGTAAGCGTTTTCTATTTGGCGATGCTACTATAAATGTGTTATATCCATATTTTGGGGATTGTTCTTTGTTGTGTAGAAACACAACTACGGTTTATGTTTGTGTTTGTCTTCTCCAAATTTGTAAACGGTGTATGAATTTCATATATAGGGATTGTTCAGAGTGGAAAAAATGGCAGCAGAGTAGCAGGACCCTAGGCTCTTCACATATCATGAACATGACTAGCTAACTGACAAATGATTCCAAAATTCCCAGATGTGTGTCTGAACACTGCCAGAACAAAGTCCCCAACTTAAGGGAGAGAAGAGGCCACATTGAAGACAGTAGAAAGTTTAAAGGCATGGTTTAGGGGGAATAAGATTGCAGTGCTGCACAGGGCAGGGAACCATGGTCAAGGAGAAGGTCATGTGAGACAGAAACACACACGTGAAAGCATAAGGAGAACATTTCCACAGAACCATTGGCTGGAAAAATGAGAAGGGCTGAATTCCATGAGCTCTGGCAGCTAACTGTTCTTAAAGTCTGGAGTTTTAAAGATCATCAGCTTGGCTGGGATAGAGCCTAGAGGGTACTGTTATTTTTCTGGAAAGAAGGCAGGCAAACATCCTGGGATCAATCAATGTTGCAAAACCATCTGAAGAATGCCTGGAGCCCACAGGGTGGGAGATTATTCACTGCACTAGAAGCACTTCCTGGACACACAACATTCACTGAGATATCTGTAGAGGAACTAAAGACCTAGCTGAAGCTCCTTCTCTCCTCTGCCCCTCAGCATAAACACAGAGCAACCTGTAGGAAGTTGCTCATTAGGGACACTGAATGTCTGCCTTCCTTACACTAAGTCCCCACCTCCCTATGCTCTGGTGGGACTGCCCTTCTCTGCCAAGCTTGCTTCATTCTCAGCAAGGTCGGTCCCTGCTACAAGAGACCTGCACAAGTTGCTGCCCACACCACATTTCCTGACCAAACAGTTCTGCAGGGCCTCAGTTCTGGTGAAGTTGATGTCAGGTCTCAATTCACAAGAAGACCACAGCGCATCTAGCTATGACTTACCATGTTCAGGCCAGGGACCCTACACTGTCCATAGCAGTCGAGAAGAGCATCTGCAGGCCACTGGCCTAAATGATCTATGGGAGACTTAACTGTCTTTTCTAACATACAGAGGAAGGCCGAGCCTTAGACAAAATGCCAAGATGGAAGAATTTATCCAAAGTCAAAGAATAAGATATGGCCGTGAAGAGAGACTTAAGTGAGACAGTTATAAGTAACATGCTTGATGGAGAATTGAAGGCAAATTCATAAGGATACTCTCTGGGTTGAAAAAAGAATAGTGAGAACCTTACCAGGGAGCTAAAACAACTAAAAGGAATCAGAGAAGAACAGTGCAATGAATAAGATTGAGGGACACTTGGGTGGGTCATTCAATTAAGCATCCAAATCTTGATTTTGGCTTAGGTCATGAGGTCATGGTTTGGGAGACAGATCCCCAACTTGTTCTCTGCATTGACTGCATGGAGGCTGAGAGGGATTTTCTCTCCCTCTCTCCCTCCCTCTCTTTGCTCTCATTCTCTGTATCTTTCTCAAAAAAAAAAAAAAAACAGGTTTGTTTTTTTTTTCAGTAAAAAAAAAAAAGGACTGGAAACAGGCTTAGCAATGAGCAGCAGGCTAGAAGTAACAGAGGGATGACCATGTCACCTAGAAGAAAAATAATAAAGAAAAATAACGACTCTAAGCAAAAGACAGGAGAAGAATCATGTAACAGTGTTGACTTGGGGAACTCAGAGACACCATCAAATGTTATGATATTTGTATTATGGCAGTCAGAAGAAAAAGAGAAAAGGGGGAAGAATCTTAATTTCAAGAAACAATAGCAGAAATCTTGGTAATCCTGGAAGGAAAGAGACTTCCAGATCCAGGAGTAGCAAAATGGATAAAAACAAAAAACTATATGCTTCCTCTAGGAGACTCATTCAGACATAACTCACCTGCAGACTGACAACAAGGAAATGAAGAAACACATAGCATGCAACGGATGTCAAAAGAAAGTCAGAGTGGCAATATTTCTATCAGACAAACAAGACTTTTTTGTTCTTCTGTTGTGTTTATCCTGCTTGGTGTCATAGTAATGCTGGCCTCACAGTATAGTTTGGAATGTGTTCCTGATCTTCCACGCTTTATAGGATTTTGAAAAGATTACCTTTAGTTATTATTTTTTTAAATGTCAGTTAGAATTGACCATGGAATGCATGTGATCTTGGGCTTTTCTGTGCTGAGATATTTTTGATTCTGAATTCAACTTTCATTCTTCTTTTACCTATAAGAAGATTTCTAAATTTGTAGGTTTAAGGTTCACAATTTAATCTTAGTAACATTTTTAGGAATTAAGTGGATTTTTTTACATGTTCATTTACTTCTGAGAGAAAGAGAGAGAGAGAGAGAGAGAGAGAGAGAGAGAGAGAGAGAGAGAGAGAGAGAGAGCAGGCAGAGAAGGGGCAGAGAAAGAGAGAGACACAGAATCAGAAGCAGGCTCTAGACTCTGAGCTCTGAACACAGTGCCTGACCCATGGGTCAAACTCACTAACCCTGTGATCAGGACCTGAGCTGAAGTTGGATGCCCAACTGACTGAGCCACCCAAGAGCCCCAGAGGATTTCTTTTCTAAGTTACTTGTTAGGATACAATTGTTTATATAGTTGAAGCATTATCAATTTGTTATTTTTCTGGTTAAACTGGGCATTACTTTCAATGTTATGTTATTTTTTATTCTGGTCTCTATTTTATTTAGTTCTGATTTATCTTTCTAAATAAAATAATTTCAGATATCCATTTGTTATTTCTTCTCCTACTAAATTTCAGCTAAGAGTCTTCCTTTTCTCGATCCTTTTGGTGTAATGTTGACTTCGATGTTTTCGTTATTTGAAGCATTTGTTTAAAAAATAAATTTTTAAAATTTAAAACTTTAAAAAATAGGAAAATCAAAAGTAGTGAAAAACTTACCAGAAATAAAACAAGCAATGACCAAAATAATATAAAATAAAAATAAGGATTCTTTAGAGTTTTCTAAAGATCATATCATCTGTGAACAGAGATTTTTTTTTTTTCCTTAGGAGTTTGTAGCCTTCTTTACAGTAGTGTATTCCTTTGATTTGGTAATCTGGCAATGCTGGTACCACAGAGTATTTTCATATTTTCTCTTTTCACTCCTTGGAAATACTTGAAGATATTTAAAGTACTTTCTCATGAACTGTTTGTTTGAATTCTCCAATGAATTCATTGGACATAGGACTTTTCTTTATTTGGAGTTAGTTTGATTTTTTTTTGTTTTTCATTTGTTTTGCATGTTTTTTATTACTCTTTAAGTCTACATAGTTGTCAGCAGTAGTGATTTTTTTTTTCAGGATGGAGTACAGGTGCTTCTACCATTTTTTGAATTCATTCTCCTTTCTTGGTATATATTTTTGGGCATATAAGTATCCTCTATTGCCGTTCATAATTATTTTTATTTCAGTCGTATCAGTTATAATGTGTCTGCTTTCACTTCACTGCTGCCTTTAGTTAGTCTTTTCTCTTTCATTCTGACTTGATTGAAAGGTCTATCAATTTTGTTCATCTTTTCTGAATGCCAACACTTCCTATGGCTGATATGGTCTTAGTTTTACTGTATCCTGTCTTAAGGATTTCAGTTTTATGTTTAAGTTTCCTTTTGTGGTGATTTTGGGCTCATGTGGTACTTTCCTTGATTATTCGAGGTATAGGAAAATGATTTGCATGATAGCATGACAATACTACAGAATTATCTATTAGGCTATATGGTCAGTGTCTTGTGTGCAAGTTTATGTGTCCATGGAGGAATGAAGTCCTGATGATTCATTCTCAAACATTTGGCTGACGTTTTCTGATTGACTCTAAGGTTGCATAATAGAAGTCTTCAGTATATTCATCTGAGAGTAGTAAGTGGGATGATTTTACTTTTCTGTTATTTGATATCTTTCAGCTGTATCTTCACAATGCACCCAGAATTTCCTGCCAAAGCCGTTCTTAGAACCTTCTCTCCAAAAAGTGTCAGTGGGTGAACATAGTACCTATGAGAATTTACACTTAATGATAGACTGGGACAACGATGGGGAGAATGAAGGGCATCAAACATATCATGATGGACATTTCCAAATGGAGACATCTGCCCATGAGAACAATCTCACTGCCCATATGGTGAAGGATATAAAGCATTGTGCAAAACCTCCCCTTGTAAGTTAGCTACTTCTACAAAGCAGTGTGTTTCAGTAACCAAACACTCAAGTCAAAAATTCAAACATAAATATTTGTCGATAGAAAATTTGGAAAATCTGGAAAGTTACCTCATTCAGGTAGAAAATAAGTATTTGAACCAATTTGAAAATAGGATTGGAATGACCTTTCAGTCAACTGTTTCTGAAAACCATAGATTTAAAAATAAAGAAGAAAGTGTTAAGGGGTGTCAATTTGAGGGGCATGTCACAAAGAAAACAACCCTACAAAACTACAAGAGTATTTTCAATTGCTCCTTGCAGTGAATCTGAGAAAACATTTAACCAGGGCTCAAATGTTAACAAATGTCTGCGTACTCATTTGCCAGACAACCATTTTGAATGTAATAGAGGTAAGGAAGTCTTGTCTCAAAGATCTAAATGTATTATACAGAAGAGTACACACATGAGAGAAAATCCTTATAAATATAATGAATGTGGTAAAGATCTCAAGCAGTCCTCTGATGGTGATCATCAGACGATTTGTGAGGAGAAAAACCCATACACATGTTATAAATCTGGAAGTGTGTTTAGTCAGTCACCAAGACTAAATACACATGAGACAATTGGTACTGGAGAGAAAAAGTACACTTGTAAGGACTGTGGCATAGTCTTTCATTGGCAGTCAACACCAACTCAACATCAACAAATGCATGCTGGAAAAAAATCATACAAATGTAAAGAATGTGGTAAAGCCTTTAAGGACTGCTCATCGCTAAATAGACCTGGGCAAATCCATATTAGAGAAAGACTTGATAAATGTCAACAATGTGGCAAGGTCTTTACCAGGCATTCAATTCTAATTCGCCATCTCAGAATTCATACTGGAGAGAAACCTTACCAATGTAAGGAATGTGGCAAGGCCTTTACCCAGCCCTAAATCCTTACTCAACATCACAGAATTCACACTGGAGAGAAACCTGATAATGTAAAAAGAATGTAAGTCAGTGCCTATAAGTGGTGCCCAGACCTTACAGGACATCAGAAGATTCCTATTGGAGAGTAACCATACAAATGTGAAGAATGTGCAAGCTCTCCCTGCAAGTCACATCTTACTCCACATTCTAATTATCACATAGGAGCCAAAGTGTGAAATGCAAAGTGGCCATGCCTTTACCTGGAATTCAATCTGTGCTCGATATCACAAAAGGCACCCTAGATGCAAACCCTAGAAATTTAATGAATGAACAAAGACCCTCACTTTAAATATACACTTTAGGAAACACAAGAGATGCATATAAGAAAGTAACTGGAAAGGTAGATTTACAAAAGTATTTCATTGAACATCAAATGTCAATGTTACAGAATTCAAGTAGAAAGGAGTACATCAGTCACTCTATTCAGACATTGCTTCAAAACACTTAAGGAATAATACAGAGTTAGACACTTGGAAAACATATATGCTATCTGGTTCAAAAGATCTAGGGGATAGGTTTTTGCATAGGTATACTTAATTTCAAAATGTGCTTTTTGTTTTTTTTACATTGACCCTATTTGGGATTCGTAAGTAGCAAGTATTAATGTATTCCTACTCTCAAATCCCTTCGGAATATTCATTTATTCCTAGTGGGTGTGTGAAACCATGTGGCTGACTGTTGCATCAAAGGTATGAGATGCCCTTCTTCATTAGACAGGACCCAGGCATGTCTAATTTTCCACAATGGATAAAGGACAGTATGATGCACAACATCTGAAACAAATCTAAATGGAGATGCTGTTTGTGGTTATACCACTGATATAAGTTGTCCTGAGACAGGTGTTGAGAACACCATTGTCCATTTATTAACTCTAAACACTTCCTGAATATTCGAAAGAAAATGTTTTACGATAAGGTCTTAAAGGCAAAAGAGGTGGCAGTCCAGTGAACTGATAGATCTTTATAACAGCAATAGTTAGAGCACATGAGTTGATGTGGCTGCAATGAAGACATCTTCACAGATGGCAGTCTGAGCCTAGCTAACTCTTCCCCCAAATGGCATAAATTGTACATCCACATCTCTCAACACTTGTCTCCGGTCTGACACTTATGGAAATCACTATTTCCATGTCATTACATCAACCAATGAATGTTTTTTTAGCACTTGTATTCTATATTTTGAACAATGATTTGTTGAGTCGAGTGGATTTGAAATGCATAAATTGGTCTGTGTGAACTTAATATATTTTAATTAATAAAACATAAAGGTTTTTAATGTGTTAACGTGGATGTGTAGTGAATGAATTGTGATCCCCCCCAGCAATGTTAGTCCATCCTCTTGTATTTAAGGTTGTAGGTAACTGATGGAATCTATAACTCATTTCCTAACACAAAGGCATAACATACCCAGTAATCCGTTTTCTCCGCGGCCTTAGGATTTACATAATGTGTCATTATTTTTCCCCTCATTTATCCATTATACCATTTTCTCCTCTTTGTGAATACTGTGATATTATTATGGATATATCATAGATTCTACAGGGTTACTGTTGATGTTTTACCTAAGGTACTCCATTAAACCCTATTTGGCATTCATTTTGCACAGCCAGTACAATGTTTTTAAGTTTATTTATTTATTCTGAAAGACAGAGAGTATAAGCATGGGAGGGGCAATGTAGTAGGGAGGGAATCCCAAGCAGGCTGTGCTGTCAGCCCACAGCGAGACACAGGCTTCAGACCCATTAACTATGGAATCAAGAGCCACATGCTTAACCTACTGAGCCAGCCAAGTGCCCCTAGCCAGGAGTTTTACAGGGCCTTGACTGACACCAGCCCCTCTCACTAGTACATTCCCTAGACAACACCCTACAGACTCACAAGATAATGTAACTTTTGATAAGATGTTTTTAATCTGCCTTTGTGAGCAACCGGGTCTAATTTCTTCCAGTGCTTTCCCCTCTGTGTCCCCTACAGAAGGCACAGAGGTTGCTTAAACCTGTTTTAGCCTGAATGGTGAAATCTGGGCTTAGGGAGGGGCTCTAAAGCATGCCTCCATGACAGCTAAGACAGCTATGTGCCCCTGTCATGGGGGGGGGGGGGTGTTGTTTTGATGTGCATATGAAGCAAACATGGACATATGCTAGTACTGGGTGTGTAATAGATACCCCATAAGTGGGAGAAACAAATTCCAATAGTAGTGATAATGTAGCCCCAGATGAGACATAGAAAATATACAAGGTAGGGGCGCCTGGGTGGCGCAGTCGGTTAAGCGTCCGACTTCAGCCAGGTCACGATCTCGCGGCCCGTGAGTTCGAGCCCCGCGTCGGGCTCTGGGCTGATGGCTCGGAGCCTGGAGCCTGTTTCCGATTCTGTGTCTCCCTCTCTCTCTGCCCCTCCCCCGTTCATGCTCTGTCTCTCTCTGTCCCAAAAATAAATAAACGTTGAAAAAAAAAATTAAAAAAAAAAGAAAATATACAAGGTAAAGAATTAGCACAGTGGATTCTGCGTGTGGAGGAAACACCTGTCTCAGGTTGCACAACTGAGAATGCATATAGAAAAATAATTTCTACTTGTTTTATTTTCCAGTTGTCTCCATATCTCTGGTGCTATGTTTGTTCATTTTTGGTGCCAGATTTGTAGACATCACAAACATTCTTCTGTGCCTGTGTTGTGGTGAGAGTGTCCTCACTAGCTGCTTAGTTGAGATGAGAGAGATGTAAGGCCATGAGTATTCAGACCTGTAGCGCTGGAATGTGGGATGGGAATAGAAGTAAAACATGATGAAGCCATCATCCTCAGAGAGAAAGATAAGACCTATGAAAAGAAAATGTGAAGGACTCTTTCCAATGCAGGGAAGTATCTGCAGGCGGTTCCCTTTAGTTACCCAGGGTCCCAGGCAGCTCTTGCTGGTGTCATTGGATGAATAAGTGTCATGGAGATAAGGAATTGGCAAAAGTGGTGGATTTCTGAAGATTGGGGATGTCCTCCTTTATCTCCATGATTGCACTGAATTCCTTTGTCTTACTGAGGCCCAGAAGCTGTCAGATGACAATGATTACTGGTTTGCCCAGGCCTAGATCAGAGGCAGTGGATGGAGGAGGGGTATTAGATGATGCAAACGTTTTGGGCATAGCTTAAAAATGTCACATGGCAGAGTCGATTTTGGAGATGAAGAAGATTTCTAGATGCTGTAATGGAATCAGCAGGACATGTGCTGTGGTTGTTCAAGCACTAATATCCCAGGATATAACTCCAATGAAAGTGAGATCCAGTGTAGATGGGTGACCTTTCAAGAAAGACAATTCATTGTTGTGAGGGACCTTCCTGTTGTCAGTCAGCCCCATGATGAGTATAGGCCTGTACTCTTGCTCTGTCCATGGCCCAGATTTGTTGGAGCAGCACTTCAACAGTGACAGGCAGTGAGCTTTTCTGATTCCAACAGTCTAGCACAACTGTTCACTGACTAAATGAACAAATATTTGATGTGTATGTGAATGTTAGTAGGCATAAAAAGGTATGAAACCTTGCCATTTTTTAACATTTGTTTATTTTTGAGAGACAGAGAGCATGAGTAGGGGAGGGGGAGAGAGAGAGAGAGAGAGAGAGAGAGAGAGAGAGAGAGAGAGAGAGAGAGAATCTGAAGCAAGTTCCAGGCTCTGAGCTGTTTGCTAGCACAGAGCCCAACACGGGGCTTGAACTCATGAAGTGCAAAACCATGACCCGAGCTGAAGTCGGAAGCTCAACCAACTGAGCCACCCAGGCACCCCTGAAATCTTGCCTTTTGTATGAGTGGGTGGTGTTACAGAGTGTTATGCTAATTGAAAAGAGTCAGAGAAAGACAAATCCTATATGATTTCACTCACATGTGGAAATCAAGAAACAAAACAAGTGAGCAATGGGAAAGAAAAATAACAAAAGGGAGAGGCAGACCAAGAAAAAGACACTTAACTATAGACAGGAAACTGGTGGTTACCAGAGTGGAGATGGGTAGGCAGATGGGTTAAATAAGTGATGGGGAATAATGAGGTCCCTTGTGAGTTGAGACCTGGGTGTTCTATGGAATTGTTAAGTCAGTATATAGTCCACATGAAGCTAATGTTACACTGTATGTTAACTACCTGGAAGTTAAAGAAAAACCTCTGGGAAGTGTTTTGTTGTTTACTGATTGAGGAACCTTTTCCTCGTAGGTTAACTGACTTCAGCAAGTGCACAGAATATAACTTGGTAAACAAATGGAAACATTTATCTCTTCTTCCTACCTGGTTCTTCCAGATCTCAGAAACTCTCGGTGCCTATTCTTATATGTTTATTCCAATACATGTGTTTGCATAATTTCAATAAGTATCTTTTCTCTGTATGACAAGATGCAGTTGGAAACACTGTTAGGTAACCAAGACTTTGACTAGAATGTCATAGCTGAGAAAGACCGAAATCGATTCAGAAATGAGGAGGTGGCTATAAGGATCTCTGATGGACTTCATGTACCCAATCAAGCCCCCTTGGAAGTATGAGCATGATTCCTTGCTTACAGAATCCCTGGAAGCCTTCCCAGGTGAATCAAGAACTTTATTCCCTAATAGATTCAATAGTCTTGGGATGTTTTGGAGACCTCAAGAATACAGAAGTCACCCAAATCTATAAGTGTTGCAGGCAAAACCGATGGCAAGTATTTGGCTTCATTTCTGCCCTTGAGAGGCTATTGAAAGTTTAATGTAGTGACTTCCTATGAAAAATTCCAGGAAAGCTGGTTTTAAAGAATCTATCGGTCAAACCTCTATTGTGGCTGCACTTATATAAATAAGGAGGTCAAGTTTTTTTCTCCAAATACACTGAGTTTGCAATCCAATTACTGTTTACCTGGCTCTACTTGGTAAACTAAGGATGATTGTAGACAAAAATGTTTCAATAACACATCTTTGTAGATTTAGACTTTAATAGTATTCATCATAAATTGTACCAGATCCTGATTTCTTCTTGTGTCCTCCAATGCCTGGCTACAAATGCTAAGAACGTTTTATTAAATCTGTGTTGAATTAGAGAGAGAGAGAGAGAGTTAGGGTGCACAAGTGAGGGAGGGGCAGAGAGAGAGCGAGAGGGAGAATTCCAAGCAGTCTCCCTGCTGTCAGTCAGGGCAAAGCCCAAAGCTGGCTCAATCCCAGCAACTGTGCAGTGATGACCCAAGTCAAAATCAAGATTCGGCGCTTAATGGACTCGGCCACCCATGCACCCGCCACCCCCCTAAAATAACATTTTGATTTTTCTCCTACCTTTCTGTCTTGGAATCGTTTGAGGACAAAACTGCCTTCTGTCCTGAAGCTCTGGAAACTTCATATAAGTACTTGATGGAAAGAAATCGTCATAATAGCTCATGTATAGAGAATCTTTGTGCTGTGGCTGTATGGACCACTGAAAAGATTACCAGAGGCATTCGAACTATAAACCAGGAAGATCCTTCAGGTTGCTCCTACTTGCCCTCACTGTATCTGAAGATGATTCAAGTCTGACATCTAGACGTCTGTGCCTCTGGCTACCCTGAGAAGTCAGAAACTGGCTTAAGAGTTGATGTCATCATGAAGCATAGTTGTCTTCTTTGGTTTTCATAGAAATGCCTCATTGAATAACATTACATGAACCACAGGGCTAACTTTGAAAAGGCACCTGCATCAAGGCCTCCTAAAATGAGTTTGACTAAACACATCTACCGTTAGAACTAAAATGCTGGATCAATGACATGAAACAATGTAGGTCAACTTTTAATATGTGCAGCTTCCAGGGAAGTTTCATATGGGGGAATGGAAGGGATTTAGGACAGCCTTTCCAGTCTCCTCACCCCCAGAATGGCCATTTTGTCATGCAGATACTTTGACATGAAAGTACTTGAGAACCTGCTGGTTCAGGAGAAGCTTTTCCACCTTAACCATGCAGAAGAGTCTAAATTGGGGAGTCTTCCCAGAAAAAGAGTTATTAACAGAGCCAAAGTTATCTCAGTGACCCATCTGTAGGGTAGAACATCTAATTACCAAGTATGTGCTCTTCTGATCTCCCTGTGAAATGCATTGCTTTCCTCTGAAGCCTCAGGCCCCTACCCCTTTTTCCTTAGTTCACCATATTTGGGCCTGATGTTGCTGGCCAGTCTTTGGAATTTCCATGTTTGTGTGGATTTCCTGTACATATGTGTATTAAATTGGATTTTTTCACCTGTTAATCTGTGTCATGTCAATTTGATTTCCCATCCAGCTAGAAGGACCTTTGAGGAGACAAGAATTCTTGTTCTCTGACACGGGGTTTGACTTTAGTGCCTCATTTCCTATCATTTCATTTCACGTATAAAAAGATGCTGGGGCAGTAGAAAGTACTTCCACAGGCGTTGATATTTTTGAGGAAAGTTTTTGTCACTATTTCAGCAGATTCCTTATTTAATACCTGTGTGGATACTATCTTGTCAGTGTTTTCCTTAAAAGATTCTAAGGAGCACTCAAAATATGTATCCGGCTCCATTTGTCTAGCTGATTAGATGGCTCTCTGAAGGTGGGTTGCATAAGTACACAGATTAGGTATTTCAAGGGACCTCACTTAGGCCACTTGAGCATTGAAATCATCCTTAGGATCCTTTTCTATTTATTTAGGTTTTTGCAAACATGTCCTCCATGTGTGTTAAACACGAGTCCCACCAGATTGTTGGAAGGTGGTTCTCCATCCTTTTTCCCCATTGTGATGGTTTATTTTGAATCCTAGTGGAATTAGATGTTCAGCACTACTTAAGGATT
This sequence comes from Felis catus, assembly GCF_018350175.1. Classification (NCBI taxonomy): domain Eukaryota; kingdom Metazoa; phylum Chordata; class Mammalia; order Carnivora; family Felidae; genus Felis; species Felis catus. Next base: position 4,616,204 of record NC_058382.1, on the reverse strand, counting down.
TTCACCTGTGAATGATCTTGTTCCCTCAGGTATCATTCTGGAGTCGGTTGATTGTATTTTGTGTCTTCGTTTTTCTGGACTTAGCCAGCCTAAATTCACAGCGTTATGTATGTTAAAGGGCTCTTTCGTCTCTTCTTCCTGCGAGAGTGCAACTAAATTTTTTGTGTTGTGAATGGGAATCCTTGTGGGATGGCTATTGGGTAGTGTTGACTCTGCCCCCGTCTAATGATGGAGCTAATGCCCTTTGTCTTTGGATTCAGTCAGAAACTTATCTACAGAATGCATCAAGCATTTATGTTGGAAACACTGTGAAGAATGTTAAGTTTCTAGGAGGAAAAGTCATTTCTGCCACAGACCTGCAATCTTTGCTTTTCCTGATTGTAAAGTGTATTGTGGCCATGGAATATTACAGAGGAAAATCATCTTTCTTTTAGTAGAGTCTTAATTGAACACCAGTCAATTGTGTAACATGCAGCCTCACAGGCTGCACAAGGAGAGCTAGATCAGCAACACTTCCCCATTGCTAGCCAAGAAGAAACTGAAACATCACACAGAGAGAACCAGAACGAGAAAACATCTCAGATTCTTAAACCTGCTATAAACAGAAGAGGACTAGTCCTCAGGAAAATGAGTTGATGATGAAACAACAACCAAGTAATTAAAAAAGTTCTTTACCAAGGGAGTCCTTCCAGCCAGATGCTTTATTTCTCTCACTCCAAAATGAAAGCACCATAGTCAAGAGACATTTCACATTTTCCTTCATAGTCTTCTGAAAGGTAACTTTTTGATAGGCTCCGTCATTTTAAGCTAACCTTTTGTGGGGCACCTGGGTGGCTCAGTCAGTTAAGAGTCTGAGTCTTGGTTTCATTTCTGGTCGTGATCTCACAGTTTCATGCATTTGAGCCCCAGTTGGGCTCGGCACTGGCAGCACAGAGCCTGCTTAGGATTCTCTCTCTCCCTCTCAAACCCTCCTCATCTTATGCATAAATTAGTCTGTGTGATTTCTTAGTTTCTTCTGCTGCTGCTTCATTACTGGTGTATAGTCATGCAAATGATTTCTGTGTTTTGACTTTATATCTTACAACTTTGATGAATTCATGTATCTGTTCTAGCAGTTTTTTGGTGGAGTCTTTGGGGTTTCTACATAGAATATCATGTCTTCTGTGAAGAGTGATAGTTGCACTTCTTTCACGCCAATTTGGATGGTTTGTATTTCTCTTTGTGGTCTGATTTCTGAGGCTAGGACTTCCAGTACTATGTTGAACAAGTGGTGAGAGTGGACATCCCTGTTGTGTTCCTGACCTTAGGGGGAGAGCTCTCAGATTTTCCGCAGTAAGGATGATGTTATCTGCGGGTCTTTCATATATGGCCTCTCTGATTGTTGAAGTATGTTCCTTTTATCCTTACTTTCTTGAAGGTTTTTATCAAGAAAGGATGCTATATTTTGTCAAATGCTCTCTATAAACCTTCCTTTTTAATGATAGTAGCCACTACACTAATTAATTGTATATTTAGATTTCAACTATTTTTTATGCTTTTGGATAGCAATTTTCAACTGAGTGCTTTTGAAGAAACTATAGGGGTTTTTTGTTGTTGTTGTTTATTTACTTTTGAGAGAGAGAGGGAGACACAGAATCCAAAGCAGGATCCAGACTCTGAGCTCTCGGCACGCATGCAGGTGTGGATCTGAAACACACACACTCTAAGATCATGACCTGAGCTGACTTGGGATGCTTAACCAACTGAGTCACCCAGGCACCCAGAAGACTGTATCAGTTTTAATCCAAATAGGAATCAGTCATATGTCAATTGTCAATAACATTATATGTGTGTTTGTTGTGTCAATATTAAATGTACATTTTTGGTATATGACATACCCTGTTTGTTTCTTTTCATGGTAATTTGTCAAAGGTTGTTTCATCCTGGGTAGGCTGTCATATGGTATTCTTGTCTTTACCTATTTGTGGGTGAGTTTATATTCTCTTTGAGAAGCAAACAGGTTTTTGAATTTAAGGTAATTTTTTTTACCTTGGGTTGGTAATCTTATTTTATGTGAGTTCTTCCTTCTAAAACCCTGGGAAATGAGTATGGTATGTTCACTTATCGAGGAGGGTTTGGTTGCTGGGTGAGCCTTCCTGGGAGTAGAGTTTGTTTCCCTTCTTTTGCATTATCTTAAAAATAATATTAAGAATAATATTGGAGGTGAGGGCACAAGTATACACAGCAGAGTGGGAGATAGTAAAGAAGGCTGCAATAGAGGCTCTGAGGAAAATTTGATGGGTCAATCATTTGCATTTGTGTATTTGGTCGATTTGAATGTGTGACTGTCAATGGACAGCCCAGAACCAGAAGACGAGATGCAACATATTAACTTGGGAGCAAAGTTTGAACCAGAAAGGTGAAACTGACTCCCCAAACTGTAAGTCCTTTCTCTCCCCTATGTGAGTCTGAATGTCAGGAAAGTATGAATGCCAACTTGGGCGGCCCAGCAGGTAGAAAAGTCAGGAACTCTGTTCTCAGAAGGGAGGATCAGAGACTAGCAGTGGAGCTGTGGAGAACAATTTTGTGGTGTAAGAGGTAATTTTTGACAGAATCTGAAGGGAGAAGTGTCTGTTAGGGTCTGCAAGCCCCATGTAGGCAGAGGTACTATTCCCAATTCATATTCTGGGGCAGCTGAGCTGTGTACCCACAACATTAAGCCTGAAGTATGAAACCGGCAACTGGGAACATGAGAAGTTCCACTGGAGAGGTGGGACTGACGGTTGGCTTATGAGTTTCTACTACACAGTGTGGTCCTGGGTAACCAGATCCCACTCGCCATCCTTCTCTGTGGTCCTGTGCATTGCTGGAAGGGCCTCATCGGGGTCCTGGAGGGCTTCACCTGCATTCTCTCTGTGCACATGTGGGAAGTTTTGGCAACAGGAAAGACAGAATTGGGAGAGGGCATCAAAAACTCTTGGTATGATAAGGGGGTCTGGGTGACTCAGTCAGTTGAGTATCCGTCTTTGACTCAAGTCATGATTTAGCAGTTTGTGCTTTGGGCGCTGCTTGGGGCTCTGTGCTGACAGCTCAGAGTCTGGAGCCTGATTCAGATTCTGTGTCTCCTTGTCTCTCTGCCCCTAACCCACGTGCACTCTGTCTTTGTCTCTCTCAAAAATAAACATTAAACAGAAGAAGAAGAAAAAATCTGGATGTGGTTACAACATTGTTCAGAGGGAGGACTGGTCTGGACATAGACTCTGGAGTCAGTTTATCAAAAATGTGAACTCAGGTGTGTGGGCTTGGTTGAGATGGGATTCAAGGCTAGTGCCTGGAGACCTGGGATGGTGGGAAAAGGAGCACATGAATGCAGGTTTTGGCCCTGGAGGATCTATTGGTGCCACCCATCCTCTGTGAGCATGTGCATCATTTGTTGGGGAAACTCTGTCTGTGCAGGAGGTACCCAAGGGTGAAATCTGGGCAAGGGAGGGCAGAGTCACACTGGTGTCCTAGGTGCATGTGCAAAGAGGATGGTGATAGGCTGGGAAAGGTGTCATGCTGAGTCTTCTGCCCAAGTTGCAAGGGGGCAAGGTGTTCAAGCCATGTGGGGAAAGCAATCAAAATGAAAAGGGGTACTGTGTAGGGTTACAAGATGAACTGATGTATATTCCAATTTTCAAGACTTAATTTGACCATTTAATTTGTCTTTCTTATTTGTATGCAAATAGATAGACATGTTCCATCTGTAGGAAATGGTAGTAAGGTTTTTACAGAGACCATGTGGAGACAAAGCAAGGGCAGTGGTTGATTGGATATATCTTAAGCATTTCCCTATTTTTGGGAGTCTTAATTGACTGTAGTTATTTGCTTATATATTTTTTTTCCATTCAAGTGCAATGACTGAGAATTAAGTTGTGGTTTCATTACAGAGGCTGCCATGGCATTAGAGCCTCCTCAGGTTATGGCTTCCCTATTTAATTTACTTCACAGTGGAAACACATTTGGTAGGATACTACCAGATTTATGTTTTTTGTTGTTGCTGTCATTGTGTTTTTTTGTTTTTCTTTTCTTTTTGTTCTTTTTTCTTTTTTCGTTTTCTTTTTTATTTTTTTTGAGAGAGAGATAGTGCAAGCAGGGGAAGAGTGGCAGAGGATAGAGAGAGTCTTAACAGGCACCATGCTCAGAGTGGGGCCCAACTCACGGCTGAATCCCACAACCCTGGGAATATGAGCTGGGCTCCAAATTCCAATGAGATTTTCATCTGACTGAAACATTAGGGCACCTTGTTTGTTTGTTTGTTTGTTTGTTTTTTAATCCATTTGCCAGTGTGATTTAGGAATTGTCTACCCATTATAAGAATGGTTCTTATGGTACAAAAATCCCATGTCCCAGAACCACCCAGTGAATTCATATATACAAACCAAACATCCACAAATCAAGATGTGTGTGATAACAGAAGACAGATACATTCAACCATGCAGTTGTATAAAAAAGAATGTTTCCACATGGAGGTTTTCTTTACAATTACCTTGGGATATGAGGTGTTTCTGTGTTGCAGTAGATCCATCTCTACCTGTGTGAAAATGTCACCTTCATGTTGCATGGTTAAGGAAAGCATTGGATTAAGTCGATGTGACAATACTTATGTAAACATTGAACCAAGTGCAAACTATTTTAGTGTCTTTGTGTTATACAATTGCAAATGCAATTTACATACACTGTGAAACTGCATAGTAAGCAGGATCCACCTCAACCTAAAACTGTTATGTATGAAGATCGATCTATTATTGATGTAGGTAATTAATGGAGATTTTTACATGATTTAAATACTTTATGAGTTTATCATTTTCATTTTACAATTAATGACATGCCTAGGTGTAGTTGTGTTCTACCACTACCACAATCAATTGCATGCATTTAGGAACTATAAAAACATAATTCTGTCGTTAATAAGTCTGAAATTCAGTGGACTTGGCTCAGCTTTCTGTGGAGGGCACTCTGATGTTAAAATCAAGGTTCAAAACTGAGGGTTGATGGGGGGTGGGAGGGCGGGGAGGGCGGGTGATGGGTATTGAAGAGGGCATCTTTTAGGATGAGCACTGGGTGTTGTATGGAAACCAATTTGACAATAAATCTCATATATTAAAAAAATAAAAATAAAAAATATAAAATAAAATCAAGGTTCATGAGGCATTGGATCTACTTGGGAACCTCTACAAGTGCAGTCACTTCCAAGACCATTCAGGTTGTTGGCAGAATCCATTTTGTTACCATGGTTTCCACATGATCTCCATGGGCACACCTTATGCGTATTATGTCCGAAGGAGAGAAAGTGTTGAGTCTCACTGTTTACTCAAGATTTCAACTGTGGTCCTTTATTGTCTATTCAGTTGAAAGGATTACTGGGTGTTTTATAGAAGTAAGGTTTTTGTCTCGTGGGCTGAACTTAGAAACCATTCACAATTGTGAATCAAGTGCAAATCAGAGACTTAATGAGAATGAATCCATGATGTACAAAGGGACCCTGCAATTGTCATCTCCCCCAGCTCCACCCCTCTTCTCTGTGTTCCACATTGTGACCTCAGTCTCCACTCCTGGAGTCTCTAGATATCCATGAAACCTGACTCTTTCCCTGCAAATGACACTTCTAGTCTTCTTCATTGCTCTTCTCAGAACTTCAGGTGAACTTTCTTTTAATTGGTGTATGTTTATTTAATTTTGAGAAAGTTTGAGCAGAGGAGGGGAAGAAAGTGAGAGGGACAGAGGATCTAAAGTGAGTTTAGCATGACAGCAGCAAGCCTGATGTGGGGTTCAAACCCATGAACCGTTAGATCAAAACCTGTGTCGATGTTGGACACTCCACCTACTGAGGAACCCCGACACATGTATTTCTTTCTCTTTTAAAAAATAAAATAACATGTTCATTTGCTTTTGAGAAAGCATGAGCAAGGGACAGGTAAAAGGAGAGAGTGGCAGGGGATCTGAAGCTGGCTCTGCATGACAGCAGCGAGCCCTATGCCATCAGGTGTATTTAGACCTCTATACCAACAAAGCATGTTTCACGTGATCCCAGAGCCCTCATCCCGAATTTCCTCCCCTTCCACTGCCCCTAACTACTACATTCTCCATTCTTTCTTCCTTCCCCATTCCAATACGTCAGCCCACTTCTTGTGTCTTTTATGTCCACTGCTCTCGTATGCCAGCTAACATTTATCAGGAGTCCTTAGTTTCCTCATGACCCTGCACTTATTATCCCCAACCCTACACTTCCTGACTTTCTTGTGAGCCCTCTAGCCTCCTGATGACCACCGTTCTCCCAGCTCTCAAGGTCCCCACCCACCCATGCTAACTCCCTGTGCCCATGATGTTTCCTAGGCATCATCTTTTCTTTCCACTCTTTCTCTGTGGTTGGAGCACTGAATACTCCCAGTACTCCAGTCACAGGCAACTATCCCCCTTCCATCCCTATCTTCTTTAATCCTTCATTGGCAAAAGTTTCTATGCTCTCTACCCAACCTTGTCACTTCACTCCATTTGCCAATTAATTTGTCATCCATTATCCCCTCCTTCCTAGGACTTCTTTTACCCTCTTATTCTTGCAACACATATAGCCCAGCCTTACTCTCCCTACCTACACTCCACTCCCAACCTAAAACCATTAGTGTACCTTAACCCCTCAGTCACATTTCACAACTTAGTGCCTTTTAGCCTTAGTGCGGGTTACATAGTGTGTGTCAAATAAATATGCCTGAGTGCTAACCCTCAGTACCTGTAATTGTACCCTTATTGGCAGTAAGCTCTTGGCACATGTCTTTACATTAAAATGTGGTCATGCTAGATTTGGGTCAATTTTACTCCAATGACTGGTATCCTTATAAGAAAAGAAAAATGAAGACACACACAGAACAAGGTGTGATGATGAAGGCAATGATGGAGATACATCGACAAGCCAAGCCAGGCCAGGGACAGCTGGGAGTCCCCAGGAGTTAGAAAGAACAAAGACTCAATTCTTGAGCTGCCAACAGCTCCCTTCAGACTTCTAAGAACCTCCAGAACTGTGAGACAGTAATTCCTCAGTGTGCTTAGAATAAGAGACCACTGCAGCATTGCTCATTTTAGCCAGTCTATATTGTATATATGCAGCATATTATCTACACAACTGACTATGGACACGTTATTTTCATGTCTTGGTTATTATGAATAATGGGGTATGTTGCTTAGTTTTTGCACATTTGTGAGTTTTCTAGTTTTGTCCTGTTACCTGACCTCTAGTTTCATGCCATTGTGGTTGAAAAGATGCTTGATAGGATTTCACTCATTATTAAGACTTGTTTTGTGTGCCAACATATAATCTATACTGGAGAATGTTCCGTGTGCATGTGTGAAGAATGTGTTTTCTGCTGCTGTTGGATGCAATGTTGTAAGTCCGTCTGCTGAATGTCCTTGAAGTCTGATGTTTCTATATTGATGTTGTGTCTGAATACTCAATCCATTATTGAAAGTGCAGTGCTGAAGTCCTGCACATCTTAATACATGCTGTATACATACATAGCTGCTTTTATGGGGGCGGGGGGGGGGGGAGAGGATAAATATTTATACAAGTTCTTTACTTTGGTGGAATTGACTCCTTTATTTTTTCAGTTTTGTTCTTAGCAAAAGCAGCTTATATTTATTTCAAAAAAACTATAAACGTTTACTATATCTCTATAAAAGAAAATGATTTTAAAAAGTGATGCGTATGTATCCAAATGTGACCAAATCAACACAACAATTCAATGCACAATAAGAGTACTATGTAACTCATGGAACAAAAAGCAACACACAACTAAATGTTTTGTCAATACAAATGCTACACATATACAAACCTACAGCTGTAATGCAACACAAACAAATCCTAAGTACATGGGATAGCTACCTTTCTCCTACATTAAAGGAGTGAATGTCTTCTATGTAGTAAATAGACATAGAATGTATAGGGTAGTCTAAAAAGTGTGAACCAAGTGTGAACCAAGTGAATTAAATGCAGGGTTACCTTATGCGAAGATGCGAATTTCAGAAAGAACTCAACTTAAATAAATCCACTATATTGACATGGTGATCCATAAAAAACCCATCATTGCAAATGTACACAAACAACTGCCCAGAAATATCAGAAATCTTACTGTGAGGTATTATGGTACACTGCCTGAAACAAAAAATAACTTGCTTGATGGCTTAAAAGAGCAGATAACAATGAAAATTAAATAATATGTGAGTGAAAATAATTGCAAGGTATAATAGTACAATGTTCAAAAAGTGAATACTCTGGGAAAGATGTATTAGCCTGTACAAGTTGGTTTCGATCAACTATTGGCTGCTTTTGCAGTAAATTACCAAGATTTCATTGCAACAGTATTTTCCCACACACATCAAAATCTTGAAGTATTAGCCTTTCCAACTTGTCATTTAGCCTTCTTTTTTTTTTTTTCTGCAACCCTCTAAACAGAGCAATCGGTTTTTGAAAATCAAGTAGCCATTTCGAGGAGTCATAAGATACAGATGTTCAGAAACATTACACAAACTACAATTCAGGTATCTGCACAAACACCACCAACACTTAAGGGAAAAGGTGTTTCTTTTCAATGTGGTCAGTACATGAGTTAAAAAACCATACTATTATTGTCCTCCAAAACCAAAACGGGAGCAAACTTTATTGCCTTCTGCCAAACAAAACTAAATGCCAAACATTAACTGAAAACCCTGCACAAACTGACCCCTTTGTTTAATACTGACCTTTGCCATGTCTTATTATAGTCCTTGCACTCAAGACCATTTTGTCTGAAGCATAGCTACCCCATTTCTTTTGGTTTCTGATTGTATGCAGTATCATTTTGAATATCTGCCCTTTCAGGCTGAGTGTGTTCTGAGAGCTGATGTGAGTCTCATGAAGGCAGCATAGCACTGAATCTTGGATTCCTTTCCATTCAGCCAATGTCTATCTTTTGATTGGGGAATTTAATCCCTTTATATTTAAAGGAAGTATTGATACAGGCAAGGAGTTTCTGTTGTCATTCTTTTCATGGTATTCTTGCTACTTTAGAATTCTTCCTCCCATCCTTATCCATTTTCTCTTTACCTTTGTGATCTGATGAGTCTCAAGAATAGTAAACCCTGATTCTTTCCTCTTTATCTTTTGGGTATCAATTACCAGTTTTGCTCAGTGGTTACCATGAGGATTCAGAAGACATGACAGTCTATTTTAAGTTATGTACAGCTTAATTTTGCCTGCTGAACTTATTCCAGGCCTGAGTTGACTCTTCAAAAATGTGAATGTAGAATCCTAGCCATTTTAGGAAGGTTTTGGTATACTCTTTCTGATATCTGTGAAGATTTCTTCCTTTCAATCATATCAGTCAATATTCTGTACTTGTAGCTATTGCTATCATGAAGCTGCTTCACGTTTTTGAGTGGACTGACCCTCTTTTTCCTTAAAGACCAATTAGTACAACATGTTATTTGTAATACACACTTTTAGTTGAAATAAATGGACAATGGTGTCCTCTTTCATGATAATTACAGCAAGGTTAGAGGCACAGAAAGTTATCTCCATATAGATTTTATTCAACTCTTCTCCTCCACCTTCCATGGAAAATTACATATGTGTGAGTCCCACCTAAGAAAGAAGGAACTCATATCACTGATGTAGCAACACTCAGCCACATACATTCAAACACCCACTAGGAGTAAATGAATTTTCTGAAGTGATTTGAGAATAAGAAAGTATATTAAGGTTTACTAGTCACAAATCTTAAATAAGGTTAATGTAAATATATTGAGATTATACCTATGCAAAACTCCATCCCTTTTATCATTTAAAGCATAATAGCATATACATTATCTAAATGTTTAACTTTGTGTTATTCCTTATAATAAGTATTTTGATGTAATGTCTGAACACACTGACTTATTGCTTTCTGCTGTGAATCGTGTGACACGTGTTGACATGTTATGTTCAGTTAAATATATTTTTAAATACTTCTTTCAACTTACTTTCCTTTTGGTACTCTCTGCTGTTTTCCAAATGGCATATTTATGAAGAAGGGCTTTCCTCATGCATTAGGTTTGTATGGTTTCAACTCAACATGCATTTGGAGATATTGAATAAACATTGAATTCCAGATGAAAGCTTTGTCATTCTCTTTACATTTTAGAGATTTCCTCTGATATGGGAACTATGATGTTGAATAAGCTAGGACTGCCACCTAGGGGTTTGCCACATTCATCACATTTGCAATGTTCTTCCTATGTATGAACAATGTGATGGTGAGTAAGGCTTGAGCCATGTGAAACGTTTCACCACATTCTCTACAATTATAAAGTTTCTCTCAAGTATGAAGTTGGTGGTGTGGAATGAGGCTTAAGCACCATTAAAGGGCTTCCCAGATTCTTTCTATGTGTAAAATCATCTCTATAACACATTCTCTGACAAGAAATCAGGGATCAGCATTGGTTAAATTCTTGCCACATAGTTTACTTGTGTATCGTTAATCTTCAATTAACGATTGAAGATTCTGTGATGTGGAGTAGCACTGAGCTACTGGACTCTGGATTCTGTGATGTGGAGTAGCATTGAGCAGTCCTTAAAAGTTCTCTCACAGTCTTGGGGCTCCTGGGTAGCTCAGTCGGTGAAGCATCCAACTTCACCTCAGGTCATGATATCGCGACTTGTGGGTTCGAACACTGCCTCAGGCTCCGAGCTATCTGTGCCGACAGCTCGAAGCCTGGAACCTACTTTTGATACTGCGTGTCTCTCTCTCTGCTCCCTCCTACTCATTCTAAGAAAAAGAAATTTTAAAAATAAAAAGAAGTTCTCTCACAGTCTTAAACTCTGTCTTAAACATTTGCTCCAAGATGATGTGTGTGATATTGAATAAAGGGTGATTGGTGATTAAAACCTTTTGCACATTCATTGCATTGGTAAGGATCTCTCAAGTATGAATTATGTCATGTCGATTAAGTTTTGAGTGTTTGGTAAAGGCCTTGCCACGTGCCTTATATGGTAAGCTTTCTCTCCAGTATGAATTCTGTGATGGTCAATAAGGGTGACTGCAACCTAAAGGCCTTGCCACATTCTTGACATTGGTAAGGTTTCCCTCCAGTATGGATTCTGTGATGCAGAATAAGGCTAGAACCGGAAACAAGGTTTTGCTGCATTTGTTACATTGGTAAGATTTCTGTCTGGTATGAATTCTGTGATGTCGAGTAAGGATTGAGTATTCACTCAAGGTCTTGCCACATTCTTGACATTTGTATGGTTTCTCTCTGGCATGAATTCTCTCATGTCAAGTAAACTGTGAATACACCTTAAAGGCCTAGCCACATTTGACATTTGTAAGGTTTTTCTCCAGTATGAGTTCTGTGATGTTTACTAAGGTGTGAGTTTTGGATAAAGGACTTGCCACATTCTTGACATTGGTAAGGTTTCTCCCCAGTATGGATTCTGTGATGCCGAGTCAGGGTTGAGTATTCACTAAAGGCCTTGCCACAGTCTTGACATTTGTGAGGTTTCTCTCCAGTATGAATTCTGTGATGTTGAGTGAGTAGTGAGGAACGGGTAAAGGCTTTTCCACATTCTTGACATTGGTAAGGTTTCTGTCCAGTATGCATTCTATGATGTTGAATAAGGGATGATTGCTGGCTAAAGGCCTTGCCACACTCTTGACATTTGTGAGGTTTCTCTCCAGTATGCATTCTGTGATGCTGTCTAAGGCACGATTGCTGGCTAAAGACCTTGCCACATTCTTGACATTGGTAAGGTTTCTCTCCAGTATGCACTCTATGATGCTTACTCAGGGATGACTGCCGGCTAAAGGCCTTGCCACATTCTTGACATTTGTAAGGTTTCTCTCCAGTATGCATTCTGTGATGCTGAGTAAGGGATGATTGCTGGCTAAAGGCCTTGCCACATTCTTGACATTGGTAAGGTTTCTCTCCAGTATGAATTCTGTGATGTTGATTAAGGTATGAGTGCCATTTAAAGGACTTACCACATTCTTGACATTTGTGAGGTTTCTCTCCAGTATGCGTTTTGTGATGTTGACTAAGGGATGATTGTTGGCTAAAGACCTTGCCACATTCTTGACATTTGTGAGGTTTCTCTCCAGTGTGGATTCTGTGATGCTGAGTAAGGGATGATTGCTGGTTAAAGGCCTTGCCACATTCTTGACATTTGTAAGGTTTCTGTGCAGTATGGATTTGACTGTTTGCGTGAAGTGATGACCCACCCTTAATGGTTTGACCACCTTGTTCACATTTGTCAATTTTCTTTGCAGTATGTGTTTGCTGATGTTGAGATAGTGTCGCGTGCCTGTCAAAGGTTTTCCCACATTCCTTGCAAATGTACCTTTTCTCTCCAGTACCACTTGTCTTACAGGTATTTAGACTTAATGATTGACTAAACATGTTTCCAGATTCGTTACATGTGTATGGGTTCTCCCCCACATGAATCCTCTGATGATCAGCAATACTGGAGGACTGCTTCAGAGCTTTCCCACATTCATCATATTTAGAAGTAATTTCTCCCCTCTGTGTACTCTTACTATTGGTACATTTGGAGTTTGGGAAAAAGACTTCCTCATCTTTATTAGGTTCAAAATGGTTTTCTTGCAGAGGAGTCCTCAGACATTTGATAACATGGGATCCCTGGTTAGACTGTGTCTCAGATTCACTGTATTGAGCCAGTGTATCTCCATTGAAAATGTACTCATAATGTTGTAGGGTCACCTCCTCTGTGAAGCACCTCCCAAATTGAGACGTCCTAGGCCTTTCATCTTCATTTTTGAATCTCTGAGTTTTAGAACTATTTGACTGAAAGATCAATCCAATCCCACTTTCACAATGGTTCAAAGCATTGTTTTCAGCATGGACGAGGTAACTTTCCAAATGTTCCAAATTTTCGTTGCACAAATATGTATGTTTGCATGTTTGATTGGAACTTCTGCTTACAGATGCACACTGCTTTGCACAAATAGTGGATGTAAAAAGGGTGGTTTTCCAAGATGTTTTATGTCCTTCACTGCTTGTGGCCGTGAAGTTCTTGTTATGGGCAGTCCCCTCAATTGGACCACGTCCTTCATGAAACTTCTGATGCACTTCATTCTTTCTACTACTGTCCCAGTTTATCATTAAGTGTAAATTCTCAAAGGCATGATGTTTCCCTGTACCCAGTGACACATTTTGTGAAGAGGTTTCTATGCATGGTTTTGGCAGGAGGTTCTGGGTGCCATGTGAAGATATAGCTGAAAGATAGCAAATAACAAAAAAAGGAACATCATTCCAATTACCACTCTCACATGAATGTACTGACAACTTCTAATATACAACCTTCAAATCAGTCAGAGAATGTCAGGAAGATGGTTGAGAAGGATTCATCGGGACTTCATTCTTCCTTGACACAGAAATTTACACACAACGTGCTGAAGACATAGCCTAATAGATCCTTCTGTAGTTGTTCAATGGTGTAGCACAAATCATATTCCTATGCCACAAAGAATCAGGAAAGTACTTTATGAGCCAAAATTTAGAAGGACATTTAATTTAAAACTCAAAAAGAAATGATGAAAATACGATATAGAAAAAGTAGGAATAAAACAACAGGACGAGTTTGTTTTTACAAATAACCCAAAAATTTCACAGACCTATACCACCATCAACTAAGGATGAAAAATTGAAGTTCACCTACAATCAGAAGTGAAGAAGTAAAACAAGACACAGTACATGTGATATCATAGAAATAAAAGTAATTATAATTGGGAAAAAGGATAATAACATGCTAACAAATAGGTATCCAAAAAATAAAAAAATAAAAGTACCTATTTCAAAAAAGGTATAACCTACCTGACATCATCATGGATTAAAGAACATGATGAAAGGGAAACCTGAGTGGCTTAATTGGTTGAGTGTCCAACTCTTGATTTTGACTCACGTCATGATCTTAGGGTCATGTGATGGACCCCCATATCAGGCTCTGCCCTAAGCAAGAAGACTGCTTAAGATATTCTCTCTCTCTCTCTCTCTCTCTCCCTCCCTCCCTCCCTCCCTCCCTCCCTCTGCCTGCTCCCCCACTCACTGACTCTCTCACACTCAAAAAAAAGAAAAAAAGAATAAAGTCAACAGATCTACAACTACTAAGTAGATTAAAACTGTAATAAATAAACTCCCAACAAGGAAGTCCTGTGCCACATGAATTCACAGGATCATTCATAAACACACATGACAATGTACTAGAAATCTCCCCAAACATTTCCAGGGAGGGAAGAGAAGGGAGATTATGAAACCACTTGATCATATGAGCATTAACAGGTTATCAAAGCCAACGGAAGATGCGACAAGTATACAAGAATATGAATTACTATCTGTGGGGAATATTCATAAAAGTCCACCATAAAAATAAGCAAATAGGGGAGCCTAGGTGCCTAAGTCAGTTAAGCACCCAACTCTTGACTTCAGCTCACATCATGATCTCAGTTGGGAGATCAGGCCCCATGTCCAGCTCATTGCAGACTGCGAAACCTGCTTGGGATCCTCTTTCCTCCTCACTCTCTGCCCCTCCCATTCTCCTCTTCCTCCTTCCCCCTCTCAAAACAAATAAACAAAAAACAAACTGAATCAAAAGCACATTTTACCATTTTACAACACAATCAACTGGGAATTCTTCCTGAAATTCAAGGGTGTTTCACCATATGGCAAACTATTGAGTTGGGACTGCACATTACAGACTAAAGATCACAAAGAGAGGATAATCTCAATTGATACAGGACAGGAAGTGAGCATATTGGACACCATTTCACGATTAAAGATACTCAATAAAGGAGAAATCAAAGGAAACTTACTCAACCTAATAAAGATCAGGTATGTGTGAAAAGCTGAAATCTAACATAATCAATGAGAAGACCAAAAGCTCCTCCTATAGGATCAGAAACAAGGTAAGGAAGCGACTCTCCCACTTTCATTCCACACAGTACTGGGACTCTTCACAACAATTAGGCAAGAAAAAATACATAAAAGGAGACCAAATTGAGGATGCTTGGTTGGCTCAGTCGGTTAATTGACAATTGGTTTTCAAGTGGCTCCTGATCTGACACTTTGTGAGTCTGAGCCCCTTTGACTCCTCTGCATTTCAAGACTATCCTTGAACATGTCTTGGAGGGCTTTTCCAGTGGTCACAAACTCCTTTAGTTTCTGTTTGACTAGAAATCGCTTTTCTCCCCTTTAGTCTGGATGACAGTCTTCCTGGATACAGTATTCCTAGCTTCATATTTTCCCCATTCAGCATTTTGAATCTACCTTGTCCCCCCATCAGGCTTGCCAAGTTTCTGTTGAGAAATCTTGAGCTGGCCTTATGGTTTGTTCATGGTAGGTGAAATACTTCTTCCACGTTGCTGCTTTTAAGATTTTGTCATTCTCGTCGTTTGCAAACTTGATTCCAAGATGTCTTGGTGCTGGCCTCCTTTTGGTGATTTCAGTGGAGTTCTGTGCCTCCTGAGTCTGCAGGTCTGTTTCCTTCAACTGATTAGGGATGCTTTCTGCTATTATTCCCTGAAATAACTTCTCTAACCCCCTTTCTCGTCTTCTTCTGTGACCCCTGTAATATGTTTTCACTTTTGATGGAGCCCCTGATTTCCTAAGTCTATTACATGTTGCCTAAGTCTCCTCTCTTTGTCTGTCTGTCTCACTCTCTCCACCTTAAGCTTCACTATTTTCCATTATTTTGTTTTCAAAGTCACTAATTTGCTGCTCTAATTCCCCCAAACTGCTGTTCATTGAATCAATGTGTTTCTCATCTCATTTATTGCATTCTGCATCTCTCATCCTTTGTTGAGCCTCTTGTCTCTGTGTTAAGAGCCTCACTGCTGTTGTCTTTTACAAGCCCAGTGAGTATCCATAATGTAGTTCCTTCAGTTTACTATCGAGAATGTTACTGACAAAGGTTTCACTTAGAACTCTGGCTGTGGCCATAACTTGTTCTTTCATTATGGATAAAATCTTCCATCTTGGCATTTTGTCTAAGTCTCTGGCACCCTCTGTATGTTAAAACATCCAGTTATGTCTCCTGCTCTATCGTTCTGGCCAGTGGTCTGCCGAGGCTCTCCTTTCCAGGGTTTGGACCCTGTCCTCAATGGATTGAATTTTAACTAGTTATGCTGTGGGCTGCTTGTGAGATGAGACCTGACATCACCTCCACCAGAACTGAGGCCCTACAGAACTGTGTGGTCACATGAGGTGTGGGAAACAGCTTAAGCAAATCTCTTGGGGAGGGGACAGCCTTGCTGGGATTGAGTCAGGCTTGACTGAGAAGGGCAGTCCCACCAGAGGATAGGGGCTTGGGGCTTGTTGTAAGCAAGGCAGACAGCCAGTGTCCCCGCTGTGCCCTTTCTCTCAGGGTGCTCTGTGTTCCTGCTGAGGAGGATGGGAAGGAAATAGAACCAGCCAGCTCATTTGTTCCCATAATGCACCTCATTGAAGGGCCCCCTAGGATATCAAATAATCTCACTCATGTGTGCCCCAAGTGCTCTTCACATTGCTGTTTCCATGCTGTCTACCCTCAGGTTGTGGGCCTACCTTCTGTTCAGGAGCAGTGCAGTGCCCTCTAGGATCTTTCTCAGCCAAGCTTGCTGATCTTGAAAACTCGAGGCTTGAAGCCACACTGCTTGCAAGAACACACAAAATAAAGGTCTTCTCATTTTCCAAGACAATCACACTAGGGAAATGTTCTCCTTGTGCATTCTCCTTTGGGCTCCACTCTCCTACCTTACTCCACAACCACAGCTCCTGCTTTCAGCAGCACTATAATCTGTTGCTCCCCCAACCAAATCTCTATACTTTCTACAATCTTCAATGTGCCTCTTCTCTCTCATTAGCCAAGTAGTTCCTCTGTCAGTCTTAAGGTTGCTTTTTGGGATACTTAGGATGGCTTGGTGGTTATCTAGATGTGTGTGTGGGATGTGATGAGGGTAGGGTACTCCTAGTCTGTCACGATACTATCTTCTTTTTCTCTGAAGAATCCCTATTTTTTTTTAATTTTTAATTATTTTATTGGAGAAAGAGAGTTTGTGCAACTAGGGAGAGGGGCAAAAGGAGGCCGAGACTCTCAAGCAAGCTCCATGCAGTGTGAAGTCTGAGGCAGGGCTTGATCCCATGACCTTGGGATCATGACCTGAGCCAAATCAACAGTCAGAAACTCCACCAATGGAGTCACCCAGGTGCCCCTGAAGATTCCTCATTTTGAAAAACTTATTCAAACTCACACAAATTTTATAAAATTGGAGATTACAAACCCAACACACAAAAATTCATTCTTTATATACAACAAAGAACAATTCCCCCAAAAATACTATTACAGTTATATTATTTTCACAAAGAATAAACTTCTTAAGACTTATAATAATGCTAGAGGTCAAAACTAGTGAAATGAAAACTATAAAATATTGTGAAGAATAGAAAGAAGTGAAAACACATCCATGTTCTTACATTGGAATACTTAAAATTACCCAACTGTCAGTACACTCTAAGTGATCTACTGATCTTGCGACGTCCATCAAATTCCCAATGACATTTTTGGCAGAAAGATCACAACCAAATGGAACATTCACATGGGTATTGCAGGATAATATATACCCACAATAATCTTGAAACAGAGTACTCTGGTGGCACCACACTTCCTGATTTACAACATACTATAAAATCACTTATCAAAATAATGTACTACAGAAGAAAAGAGAGACACAGAATAAGGAAAAAGTGATGGTGATCTACACGTGCACTTCAATGTCAATGTGTATGAAAACAAACAGAGCGTCTTCTTAAAACACATTCTGATTTGGATTTTTAGGTGGGGCCTGAGTTTCTACATTTCTCACAAGCCTAAAACTCATGCCAACATCCTCACTTCAAGAGCCACACTTCTATATTCCAAGAAGAAACAAAAAAAAAAAAAAAAGAAGAAGAAGAAATCACGGAGGACTTTGAACTTGAAGAATAATGAGGAAATTACTACTCCTCATATCATGAACAGAAACAACCATTCTCCTTGAACACTTACTACACAGTACAAACCATTCTAACAGTTTTGCATAAATTCACCCACCAATCCCAGTAACTTATGAGAACAATAGTATTGTTTTTCATCTTTCAAAAGAATATGTGGCAAAGTTGCAGTAATAGTATAGTATGTGTCTTTATCCAGATTATCTGACTTAATTCATCTAAGAGAAACACACCAACCATTATAAAGAGATAATCCTTTAAGAAGGTTCACAGAAAGTTTCAACATGACAATGGTAATGCAAATATGATAAAACCACAAAACTGAGTAACATAAAGCGAAAAGTGAGGATACCACATAAAATACGAATATTACTAATTGAATACAAAAGAATAAAAGTGATAGAATAAAATGTTTACTCTCCTTAAAACTAAGAAATGTTTTCAATGAGTAAAATTTATACATCTATTGGGGAAGAAGGGTTTTGTGACTTGCTAACACCACAAACATACACACTCACAAATAGAAATAGGTATTGTTTTTGAGTCTTTTATAGCATTGAAAGTCTAGGTCTCAATTCTCTTTTGTGCTGGATTACATTTTACAATTTGAAGGCATTTGAACATATATGATGCATATTTTCTTTTTCTGGAGCAACAGAAAAGAGGTAAGGAAGAGTATCTATGGGTCACACAGGCAGAATACAATGGAAATTTACAGGACTGAGCCCTGATTCACAATCTCTACTTCAAACAGCAATTCCTACAGCACACATAAAAGAAATCCTTCATTTTCCAAATCAGACAACAAACAAAGTGAAATGAAGGAGGAAGCTTCCAGAATAAATGAGATGATTATGTACATCTTCCTGTAAAGATACTTAATGATAACAGAGAAAATATATCCACCTTCTAGTGGAGGGATCCAGCATAGAGCACACAGGAAATAAGGAACCTGTAATGGGTCACATTGGGATCAAGTGCCTAACATTCTTCAAAGGACACATATGACAGCTGTGAAATAAACATCTAGAACAAATATGTAATCAGTGTCTACATGCCAACATGAAAATATCCATTTTATTCAAATATCAAGCCAATAAAGCATGGCAAACAATTCAAATGATCATCTTAGAGAGACTCCTGGAGGAAGAAGAGGGAACACGTAACTAAATGATATCACGAAAACTCTGCAGGACCAACAGGTCAACCCAAATGATCTACCTCATACCTCATGAGGTGCATGCCATGTCAGAATTTTGATCTAATGAATCAAATGAATCTCATGAAGAAATTGAAAAAACGTTTCAGAAAGTGAAAACATTTATGACAAAGACAAAGGAATTTGCTATTATACAAGAAAAAAAGTTGAAAATGATGAAGTTACTAAGAAATAATGTAACCATTGAGACTTCATTACAGGCTGTGAGTTCTAAGTTCTCAATGTTCTAGTTCTCTGGTGGCATTAATATTGGTAGGAATGCTAGAATACACAGACAAGTTAGTTCACCATTGAGGAATGGAACAGATAGAGTGGAAATTTCTTATCGTTCATAAGAAAAATGAACTTCTGAAGTGAAACAGAGGATGAGATTTTCTCATTTTAGAAAGTGCTTTTTTATCTGATGAAAGTACTCAATCTCAGTGTTGTACGATGAAGATGAAAGCCTCAGTGGGGCGTCTGGCTGGCTCAGTTGGTTGAGCATCCGACTTCAGCTCAGGTCATGATCTCATGATCTGTGAGTTTGAACCCCACGTCAGGCTCTGTGGTGACAGCTCAGAGCCTGGAGCCTGCTTCTGATTCTGTGCCCCTCTCTCTCTGCCCCTCCCCCACAATGACTCTGCCTCCCTCTCTCTCTCGCTCAAAAATAAACATAAAAATTTTTTTTTTTTTTTTAAATTTTTTTTCAACGTTTATTTATTTTTGGGACAGAGAGAGACAGAGCATGAACGGGGGAGGGGCAGAGAGAGAGGGAGACACAGAATCGGAAACAGGCTCCAGGCTCTGAGCCATCAGCCCAGAGCCCGACGCGGGGCTCGAACTCACGAACCGCGAGATCGTGACCTGGCTGAAGTCGGACGCTTAACCGACTGCGCCACCCAGGCGCCCCAAAAATAAACATAAAAATTTAAGAAAAGAATTAAAGCCCCAGTAGCATTGGAAAGCATAAACCAGAAATCACGTGATCCCTGTCCCCAGTGTTCCTGCAATTTGGGCACCAAACACAGTATGTCCACCACTACCCTGACACCTGTCTCACAGGAGGCAAAACAGAAATTGGCAATGGCTTAGGACAGAATGTCTCAGAAATATGGAGAATTCCCCAGGCTCTTCAACGCAATGGAGAAGCTCTCAGACTTTGGAGACCCTCAAGCTCCAAGGGGAGTCTCCTGGCACTCACTGTGGAGATGATGGACCATCACTGGAACTGAAGAAAGAATCCTTAGAGAATGTAAGAGCATGATGTGTTGGATAGCTGATGTCCTGCCATGAGAGGGACAGACATAATACTAGGCTTCTCAAACTAATTTCCATTCAAGGAGAGCTACTCCAATCACATTTTAAGGTCTAGCTTCGCCCTGTTTACATTTCACCTTTGTCATCTTTTTCATTCATGCCCAGCAACCTAGGGGTGAGGCTACAGTCTTCTTTCTCTTCACATCCCAGAGCTCCCTCTTTTGTTCCAAAAAAAATGACCAAATCTGGATTTGACACAGTGACACTTTGTTATCAGAAAAAAAAGGAATGTAACTATTTCTCAGATTCTATCTTTCAACCCAATATCGTGCTCAGTACACAAGAGAGGACAGTGCAGAATTCTAGAAAATGATTTCCCAAATGCTGTGGCCCAACAGCCCCTTTAGTACACTCAAGAGGAATTTCCAGTGTTCACATCATGACCTCACTTTCAAGTACTACCACTACAGGAATGAGTAGCAGTTGGGAGCATACGTGGGCAGTACCAATTTACGCCACTACAATTACCACTCATCTATAGATGATGATGCTCTTACCTAACCTTAAAGAAGGGGAATCTACAGCTGAAAAGGACACCTCATGAAGATATTTCTCTGTATCTACAAACCCTTACTTCTTTCCCTGACTGCCGGGATCTGAATCCCAGTCATGCAAAGAGGATGTTTCCAAGAGACAGTCTTCAAAGGAAGGAACAAACCCGTGAGTGTGGTTTGGGAAGTCTGGAAGGAGTTATCCTCACCCAAGAAGAGGAGGTGTCCACAGGTCTCTAACATCACATCCCTGTACAGTTCTCGCTGACTCTGGTTCAGGCATCCCCACTCGTCCTGGGAGAATTCTATGGCCACATCCCTGAAGGTCAGCAGTCCCTGCAACAAATGCCACAGTTACCAAGTAGCCATAGGCAGCATTCATAATGGTACCTAAGATGCAGGAGGGAGTTAATGTCACCAGCTGGACCCCAAGACCTGACCTTCACTGGTTACTTGTTGATACCCACTGCCCTCAGTCCCTCATTTTATTTCACTTCTTCTTTCAACCTTATCTGTTACTTCAGGCAACAACACCCCAGGGCCATCGTCTCCTGTGATGGAAACAGAAGTTATACAACAAAAGGTAAAGTCTTCTGAGAAAGAGCTTATACCCACCCTGTCTGAGCTCATCCCCTGACTCACTCCTAAGCAGGTAGACAGTGGTGCCAACCAAGGGAATAGGATTGTTACCATGACCTCATTATAATACTAAACTCTCCAGCCAAGGGCAAGCACAAACCTCATTTACTATGTAACATTCAGAGTATGTATAGAAGTGTTTGCTTTAAAAAAGAAAAAATTCGAATGTGTATTTATTTTTGAGAGAGAGACAGACAGAGCATGAGCACGGGAGGGACAGAGAGGGAGACACAGAATCAGAAGCAGGCTCCAGGCTTTTGAGTTGTCAGCACAAAGCCCAATGCAGGGATCGCACTCACAAACCACAAGATTTCAAGCACACAGCCTGCAAGATCATGACCTGAGCTGAAGTCGGATGCTCAGCCAACTAAGCCACCCAGGCGCCCCTGTATACAACTGTTTTCTTCAGGCCCAAGTGCAACCTTATCCTCACCTTTACATAAGATGATGGGCTCTCCCTCTAATTCTCCACCCTGACTATATATGAAACCATTCCCTTCCCGGGGTCTCTGCTTTGGAAGTGATTCCCTGTGATCTCCTTAATTGTTAAAATTCACATTTCCTTTGTGTGACAACCCCAGCTGGTATAGAATCTATCTGTGAGTCACCAAGAAGTGAATTCCTGTTTCTTCAGGTACTTTAGGAAAACTGGTTCTGACTTAGAGGGGTTTCCTGCTTTCTGCAGAAAGATCTTTTTCAACATAATAATATGCTTTCATGTATTTTCTAACTTTGAGGTAAGAACCAGTATGAATATTGTGTTTATTCAAGCGAATTCATAAAATGAAGGCATCAACAAAGGCATCCACATTTTTAAATACTATATTCACATCACATAGTATACCTGGTGTCTCTTTCTTAGATGGAAAGTCAAGGTGTGTTACAATGTACATAGCATATTCTAATATGAATTACAATTTCACAACGGTGTATTGGAAAGCTTTTTTTTTTTAAGTTCATATACTTATTTTGAAAGAGAGACAGACAGACAGACAGACAGAGAGGGGAGATGGTCAACAGAGTGGGAGAGAGAGAATCCCAAGCAGGGTCCCCACTGTCAGTGCAGAGTTTGACTTGGAAGTGCATCTCAGGAATCATGAGCTAATGACCTGACCTGAAATCAAGAGCCAGAGGCTTAACTGACTGAGGCATCCAAGTGTCCCTAGATTCTGCATTTCTAACAAGGTATTAGCCTATTGGCCAGGGAATAGATCTTTAAATAACAAAGAGCAAGAACTCAAAGGCAAGAACTCTTGGAATACTTGGAACTAAATGGGTTTTATAACAAACACAGGTTCTACTAGAATAGCAAAATAGGCAACAACAAGCCTTTCTGAGCATTTCCTACTTAGTAGAAGGCACCTATCCATTTTTCATATAATAATGGAAAATAAATGATAATTATAAAGAATTATCACCTATGAGAGCAAACACGTTATTCTTCTATTTCTGTGAGTATTGTGTCAAGCATCCAGTACATGGAATAGACTAGGTTTTAACCCAGGTTCTCTGACCTAGAGTTCATCTAAAATGGCACACTGGCTGATATCCAGAGGGGATCCTAAAGCAATGTTCATACCAGGTGTCAAAGCTGGAAAGAATGATGGAAACAAGAAATGTGTCCCCACAAAATTGATCTTTTTACACTTCATGCACATATCCATACATTTAGAAAGTAGTTACATACACAATAAAAGTGATAGAGTGGACGGCCACCTGGGTGGCTCAGGTAGTTAATCATATGACTCTCGATTTTGGATCAGGTTGTAATCTCAAGGCTCCTGAGTTTGAGCCCTACATTGGACTTTGCAATGATAACAGGGAGCATGCTTGAATTGTGTCTCTCTCTCTCCCTCCCTCCCTCCCTCTCTCTGCCCCTTATCCATTTGTGTTCTCTCGATCTCACTCTCACTCATACACAAAATAAATAAACCAAAAAAAAAAAAAAATGTGAAGAGTAGAAAATGGTCATGGTAACATAAATCTAGTTTTGGATACTGATGCTTAGGTCTTTTATTCACACAAACACGTTGAATGATATACATAAAACAGCTATTATTTGAGTCTAGTATGATGAGGGATACAAACAGAAAAATGTTCACCTTTAGCCCAGAAGATTGACCTACAGCCTGCATAGTTGTTTTTTTTTTTTTTTTTAATTTTTTTTTTTTCAACGTTTATTCACTTTTGGGACAGAGAGAGACAGAGCATGAACGGGGGAGGGGCAGAGAGAGAGGGAGACACAGAATTGGAAACAGGCTCCAGGCTCTGAGCTGTCAGCACAGAGCCCGACGCGGGGCTCGAACTCACGGACCGCAAGATCGTGACCTGGCTGAAGTCGGACGCTTAACCGACTGCGCCACCCAGGCGCCCCAGCCTGCATGGTTTTAATAAGCATCCAGTAACTGCTGCTTGCTACATTCTGAAGGGGTCTCCTCACTGCCTATACATGTCTCAATAACTAACATTGAAGTGAACGGTAATCACCAGAGAAATCCTCCAGAAAGTGTTACAGTTAGAAATTCAAAGGAAAGGGGACCTGAGTGGTTCAATGGGTTAAGCCTCCAGCTCTTGGTTCTGGCTCAGGTCATGATCTCACAGTTTGAGTCGAACCCTGAATAGGGCTCCGTGCTGCTACAGTGTGGAGTCTGCTTGGGATTCTCTTTCTCTCCCCATTTTTCCCTATTCCCCCCTCACGTGCACTATCTCCTTCTCAAAATAAGTAAATAAACTTAAAAAAAAATTCAAAGGAACATTTGTGATCTAATACTGCATGCATGTACCCTCCTCCCCAGGACATATAAGCTTCATGAAGCCACAGTATAGCTCTCTCTGCCCACAGGTCCAGACTCTGTGCTACTCCAATAAACTATCTTGCATCATCCAACATCTGAATAGTTTCTTGACCATTGTGCTTGATGATCTCACCATATGCTGTTTCACTAAAAGCTTTTGTTTCAATCCTCATTTCTGTTCTATTCTACTTCAGTACTCTAAGGTGCAAGCATGTAAACTATGGGATTCTTCTTTTCTTGTTCTGTAAATACAAAGTAAATAGATGAATAGATTTGCATCAAGAGTGTGGAGTAAACTAACAATCTATAGGATGGAGGTCTGAGTGATTTAGAACCTCCATCCGCAGAAGTCAATATCTCTACTACACAAAGGTGAGGGCCTTCATTGTCCAGTGGAAACTGCTGGGATGTGGGTTGGGAGAAGGGGTCAAGAAAGGATTCTGGAGCCCTCTTTGGTCAAAAAAGCTGTTTTCATGAAAGCACAGAGAGAGAAATTGTGGCACCAAGGGCTGCAGTAGGATTGTGAGGAGACACTGATGATATGCTTTAAGTTGGAGGCATAGAGATAAAAGAAGTTTCTAAAGCATTTCCAGATAGTCAAGAAGACATACAGAATACTGGCAGTCTGCCTCTCCTCAAGCTAAGCTTCCCTTTTGCCTCTGGCAAAGCATTCACATGAAGGCAATTGTGAATTCCTTGAGCAATGTCATACTCTGCCTATATCTAGTGTTTATCAATGGATGGCAAGCTGTAAGAAAATTTAATCCTATCGACATTTCTTTGGCCTCCGTTCCTTTCATCAGAACTACAGGCAAAGAGAAACTCAGAAGAAAGAGGTTTCTAGTTGAAATGGGATGGTTTCTGAACACCACTCAGGAAATCTACCTAAAACCTTTACAAATGAGAAGGGAAATTTGCACGTTATAGAGGAGAAATCTAGTAGAGAGCACAAAGCCAAGTTAAAGCATTTCATATCAGCAATAATGAAATCAATTGTAATGAAATAAACTGAAAATGGGGTATCTTTTTTACATTCTAAAGAGCAAAAGTCTTCTTTTTATCAGACAACTTTGTGGAGTTAACCCGGGCCTCATATCCATCCTGTGTATTTGTGCACTTTCTTCTCCTGGTCTCCAGAGAGGTCATAAAGCATCCAGATCTGACCTAATGGGAATTATTTTCCTTGAGTGCTAACCCAGGACCAGACCCATCAGCAATAGGAATCTTGGACTCAATGCCTTCCCCTGTAGTTGGTTCACAAAGGGAATATTTTCAATACTTGCATAACTTTAATTTGGAGTTGGGGAAGGGGGAGAAGGCTCAGCGATACAAGGGAAGAGTGTTCTACAAACCTAATCTTGAGTATCATCGGAAAAGGTTAAAAATTAGGTGAAAAAATAGATCAGAAATCTCAGAACTAGAAAAACCAACACTTGCAATTTCAGTTAGCATGGACTTTCAAGAGAAAAAGAGGGCACGGGCTCTGACCTCGGACGCACAGTTTACCTGTGAACTGGCCATTTCGTCTTTCATCTGGTCCCCTAGATTTCTTCTCCGAAGATTTTGCTGGAGATCTCACAGCTGTATCAGGAGAAAATGTCTTCCAAGCCAGGAACACAGCCTCTCCACCTGTAAACTGATCGCCTGCAGGCAGGACTTTGTAATGCAGAAAAGGCCCAACCTCCTAGTTCTTTGTATCAGGAGCTATTCAAAACCTTTGAGCTCCAACTTGGAGAATAATCTCTGAATTTTCCTTCCTTGTTGTCACAGGACTTCTCCTCCCACAGACCCCCACAAATGCTGCTACAGCATTGGCACACTTTGTTACATGGACCTGATCCTCTGCAACTCCCATAGAGCAGACCCTGGTACCTCTCCTAGAGTCAAAGCCTGCACTCACCTCTCTTAAATTAATGGGAAATCTTCGTGCTTCTTCCTGGCTTCAACTTAGAATCACCTGGAGCACTTAACTAAAACATCATCATTGTTTCAACAAACCCCAATTGACAGAATCTGAGGGGGAGGGCACCGGATCTGATCATTTTTTGAAATTCCACAAGTGATCCTATTGGGAAGGTTTTGGGGAAGTGACCAGACAAAAAAGAGTATCATGGCTATGGTCGCTGTCCAGATTTAAACCCATGCCTTCTCCACTGACCAGAGTTTCTGGAGATTTACACATTCTTCCTCTTTCCCCTGCAGAAGAGAGAGGCACCCTCACAAATGAAGCTTTCCTTTATAAAAGCAAACGGCTCTTGCAAAAGCAAACCTCTACTGGGTCCACAGCTTTTCTTTGTCTGTTCCTTTAAAGTAATCCTTAGGCCAAAGAAACACATTTTGGAAGGATAAAACCCTCCCCTTCAGTAGCAAAGCTTATTTTTGCAAGTCGCTGCCAAACAGTTTTCCCAAGTGAATGTATTTTCTAACTCCTTACAGCAATATATGAGATTTCTAATTTTTCATTATTTTCACTGAAATTTGGTGTTATCCTGTTGTCTTTATTGTAGCCATCCTAGAAAATATTGACTGGTTTGTCACAGTAAAATATGAAGTGGTCTAACTTCAGTTGTCCTGCTGCCTGAAACTGAAGCCCCTTAGAAACATCAAGTTGAACAAATCAAAATGGTGGCATGAAACCAACAGCAAGCCTTGCTATTAAACTGAGTAACTTTTTTTTTCTCTTGGAGAAACCCCTCCTTATCCCTTCTTACGCCCCGCCCCCCCTTTTTTTTTTCTTTAAGGAACCAAGGCCCACACTGGAAATATGATGACAAAGGCTGGCAATACAAACACAATTCCTGTCAAAATCTATGGATCGTGTATTTCCCTATAAACGCCCCCCACCCCAGCCTCTTCTGGGTGGGCTTGCAAGGTTGAAGGCTTTAACCTACTTCAGCCTCTTCTGCCTGACAAAACAATAAAGCTATTATTCCTCTTTTGCCCAAACTCTGTCTTCCCATTATATTTTAGCTCTGAAGAACAGAGGTTGTTTTTAACAGCAGAATGAATGTGTACAAGAATAAAACATTTTCCTTCATCTGTTCTCTATTCTTTGGCCAGCCTATCAATTAAACTGATATAAGACACGGTCACAAGACAAAAAAAAAATAACATCTTAGTTATGAGACTCAAAGTCAGGCAGTTGATACTTATATACCATTTTGAATTAAGGAGGAGGGGATAGTGATTTACATCTCAAAAAGTAGGAAGTGCATTCAAAGAAAAAGGAAAGAGCAAATGTTTATCAAACATATGTTTGCCCTGCCAGGCAGATAACTCTATAAAATGTTCATCGCAGGGGTCACCTGAATGGCTCAGTCAGTTAAGTGTCCCTCCTTGGCTTCATCCTGAACTCACAGTTGGTTAGTTTGAGCCCCACATCAGGCTCTCTGCTTTCAGCACAGAACCCACTTCAGATCCCCTGTCTCCCTATCTGCTCCAACCCTCGTTCTCTGTTTCTCTCTCTCTCTCTCTCTCTCTCTCTCTCTCTCTCTCTCTCTCTCTCAAAATAAATCAATAACATTTACAATAAATAAAAATTAAAGGTTTGTCTCTGCTATTAACTCCTTCCTAGTAGAGGTCCCTCATCTAATTTATTCTTGGTATATGTATCAGCCTCAGAAAAGAAGGACATTTTTCCATTTCCAGCAACTTAG
The DNA here is from genome assembly GCF_018350175.1 of Felis catus. Taxonomy (NCBI): domain Eukaryota; kingdom Metazoa; phylum Chordata; class Mammalia; order Carnivora; family Felidae; genus Felis; species Felis catus. The sequence continues at coordinate 4,588,105 of NC_058382.1, read as the reverse complement.
AGGTTGCTAGAAGATATTTTGTTAAGTTAAATAAGCCCCACACAGAAAAATATATACTGTATGAAATCACATACATGCAAATCTTAAAAAAGGCAAATTATTAAAGATTAGCATGTTTGTTGCCAGGGGCTGAGGATGGGGGAAATGTTTAGATGTTGGTCAAGTGGCAAAAAGCACTAATAATGCAGGATGTGTAAGCAGTGAATGTTTACAGCTCGGTGAGTATGGTTAATACTAGTGTATTATACCCTTAAGATTTGCTAAGAGAAGGCTATTGGAAGTGTTCTCGGCACACACACGTACACACACAATCTTAACTATGAGAGATGAGGGATATGTTTATTGGATAGATTGTGGTAATGACTTTGTAAGCAGGACCCAAGGGTACAGGAGAACCTGGTTCCAGTGGCCCCAGACAGACCCAGTTCTGCCACTCATGGCTGACCAAATCCAAGGGCAAGACAGAGGACTTTTGCTGCCTCAATTTTGACCTCAAACTTCCTCACTGGGTTCCTTCCAGCTTGTCTCCTGGCCCAGGAGGAAGACCCTGAGGACAAAGTATCCCTCAGGGGAACTGGAACTATCCCTTAAGCCTCAAGGACTGCCCAGAGCCAGAAAGACCCCACCCCGGATTGACTCCAGGACAATGACAGACTTCACAGTCTACCTGCAGATACTGACTCCTTTTGCCCCTCCACCCACCTCTCCCCTTTTCCCTTCCATAAACCTGGAAGTGTATCCAGCACTTTGGAGACAGGCCTTGAGATATTATTCAGCCATCTTTGCAGTGTCAGCCTCCCTGAAATAACTTCCTCTCATGTTTCACCACCTCTCATCTCTCTGCCTTTGGATTTTGTCAGTGGCAAGTGGCCAAATCTGGTCTGTGTGGGACCCCCAGAGCCAGCAAGAACACCGGCGAGATGAATGGTGATAAAACAAGAAGGAGATTTTCTTCACGGAGGCCAACACTGAGAAGAGAGGTGACCAACATCTCAAACACTGTCCCCAACCTGCTGAAAATCCTTCCAGGTTTATATAAAGAAAATGTAGGACGAAGGCTGGTGGTGCATGAAGGTGGTGAAGGTCAGGCCAATCACTGCATTGCTGTGAGGCATGTGGGGTCTTGCTGGCTCAGGGCAGTGCCTGTTGCTGGAGGGGGTAGTTTCCTTTCCCATCCTGGGGTGCTTTCCCTGCTGGGGTTTCTTCCTGAGCTAAATGCTGACCTGGAAAGAAGAATGGAATCAGCTAGAAAGGACAGACAAAGGTCAAAAGAGAGACAGTTGAAGGCACAGCTGGGTCTTCTTTCCATTTCACAAAGTCTATGTATATTTACTTTCTAACACTTGACTGACCTCTAGATGTTCAGAAATGGAAAACAGGGTGATGAATGGGTTGGCTCCTGAAACTCCTATGGAACAAGAATGTCCTATCCCCTTTTGGGGGTGTCAGAATTCCTGTCCCTTGCCAGTTGTTCAGGCTGAACTAAGAAATTGACATGAGACTGGGTGGCTCAGTTGGTTGAGGGTCTCTTGATTTTGTTTGTGAGATCAGGGATTGTGAGATCAAGCCCCACATCAGGCTCTGCTCTGACAGCACAGAGCCTGTTTGGGATTCTCTTTGTCCCTCTCTCTCTGCCCCTCCCTGGTTCTCACTTGCTCTCTCTCTCTCTCTCTCTCTCTCTCTCTTCCTCTCTCTCTCAAGTAAGTGAACATTTTTAATAAAACTGAGACTGGCAAACACAATCCTTGTAACCTGTTTATTTTCGAAAGAGTCAATTGACATCAAAGCTCAATATAGACCAAGTGAACTTCAGCACATCTATCTATTTCAGTTCCTCAGACTGGAAATGTCTATTAATTACTGACTACCTACCACCATTCTTTTTATATGTATCAGCTGACACATCCACCTGCATTTTCTTCTGTCCTAGGCAGTTCACTATTACAATTATAACTGAAAACACTTAATCATGCTAATGGATTTCCTTAAGTATTTCTTCTGTCAAGATGTCAACATTTCTCCTAGGACACAAGGGACAATGTTCAACACTTGGTCTTGAATGCCTGCATTCCCTAAAACCTAGCTTTCCCTACACCTTCACCTGTGGTCAGTCACATTAAATTCAGAAACAGTTTCCCTTAACTGTATTTCTTGAAGGACATTTAAAGTGTCTTTGTGCAACAGTCTTCAAACCCCATACCCAGATAAATGCTGGGCAACTATAATCTCTCATATTGAAAGTTATGCGTTCAAAGATAATTTCAAGTATTTCTTCATTATTACAGGACAAACTCTTATATTACTGATAAGACTCTGGCCTTATTTCTGGGACCATTAACAACATAATTGAACAGCTGTTTATAGGATAATTATAAAAGGTTTTATTTTATGCCTGTAATTTATTATTTATTACTAGAATAGATTACATTTTTTGTTTATTTTAATTAATTTATTCAGTGTGTGTGTGAGACAGAGAGAGGGAGAAAGAGCAAAGAGGGGGAGGGGACAGGGAAGGGAAGACAGAATCCCAAGCAGGCTCCACACCATCAGCACAGAGCCTGATGTGGGGCTGGAACTCAAACCATGAAAACAGGACTTTAGCCAAGATCAAGACTCTGAGGCTTAACTGACTTGTGCCACCCAGGCATCCCTAGAATAGATTACTTTATTCACAATATTACTTACAAGGTCACTGACGTGTAATTGAACATAACACTCTTGGAAGCATGAATATATAAATCACTGACAGGAAGAACAACAGACTATATTTTCCTCATGAGATGGGGAGGTTTTGTAATTTCTCCAGGCTACAGAGAAGAGCCTGAACACATAGTGATTGTCTCTCAAGATAAATGTCCTGACAGTTGGGGGAAATGCCTTGATTAAGCCCCAGTTGTTTACCAGTTGTTTCATTGTTGGCCTAATGAAAAAGAGAAAAATTGTAATGATGGAAGACAGGGTATAAAAAGTTACCGGGTATAAAGGACGCTCCCTAGGACAAGGATGTTTGGTAGCTATTTCAGGAGACTATCTACTTGTGATACTTTTCCTATCAGTAGGTTGGTCCCTCAGCTGTGCATGTACAGCTGAAACCATCAATGAGTGCTAAAGGCAAAACATCTGACGTATAAGGATCATCATCCAGTATAGATGATGTGCCTAGTCTGCAAAAAAAAGTCAAGAAATTTAGGAAGAGTTAAATCATACAAGTTTCCTATTTTGGCCACCATGAACTGACACAAAGTTTTTCTTTGTTTTTAATGTTTATTTATTTGAGGGAGATTGTGAGCAAGTGTGAGTGTGGGAGTAGCAGAGAGAGGAAGAGAGGCTCCATACTCACTTTGGAGCCCCATGTGGGGCTTGAGCCATGCCCATGAGATCAAGACCTGAGCAAAATCAAGAGTTAGACCCTCCACCAACTGAGGCACCCAAGCACCTCTAATTCCATTTTTAGTTATTTTAAAACCTCATACTGTTCTCCTGAATGGCTGCTGCACCACTTTGCTTTCCCACCTACAGTGCAAGAGGATTCCCCTTCTCTTCATCCTCACCAACCCCTGTGGTTTCTTGTGTTGTCAATTTTACCCATTCTGACAGGTGGGAAGTGATACCTCATCAGTGTTTTGATTTGTGTTGCTGTGATGATGAGGGATGTTGATCATCTTTACATGTGTCTGTTAGCATTCTGGCTATCTTCTCTCAAAAACTGTCTATTCATGTCTTTTGCCCATTTGTTAACTGTGTTGTTTGATTTATGGGTTTTGACTTTGAGAAGCTTTTATAGATTTAGACTTTGCATTCAAGTTTCAATTACTCTGTCATCCCTCTCTTTCCAAATAATAGAGTAAGGTTTGTCCTGTTTAAATAAAGCATATGCACTTTCAACTATATGAGAGAATTTTGGAATCAAATTTCAGAAATGACCAAACAGTCCCAGAGAGTCTCAAAATTGGTACTTAGTTTTAGGTTTTTGATTTTCAGGATGTCTTGAAATGTAGTCCTTGTTCTGACAGCAGATGCCTTGAATATCTAGGCTGGTTTTGAGCAAACTGCAATTTTTCTTTGGGCACTTTATGTCTCTTTAAAGCCACAAGTTTTCACAGGTGTATACTGATGTCATGCAAAGAACCTTCAGAAGGGGAGCAGAGAATGAAATTATGTACCTACTATAACATGGAAGACACTGCAGAAAACTTCCTATCATCCAATATAGTCTTTAAGGTTGTCACATACAGGATGGACCCTCTGTGGAACCCTGAGGATTACTGACCAGGTGTATTGCCTTTCCTCCCAAGAGAAGGTAAAAAGATACTGGCTATCCTTATCAAATGGACTATATTGAAAAGGACTGCATGGGTGTTTCAGGGAAAAATCGGTTTTCAATGGGAATAGACATCACTAGTGCATGAATGTTGGGAACAAAAGATATAGATAGATATCAATGTTATTTATTGCTCAAGGGTCCTAATCAAACTTCCATCCTCAGCCTTTCGGTTTTCTCACAGGTACAATAGGGGCCATATAGGGACTGGTATCCCCTTCCCTTGCCAGGACCCTCCTTCCCAGGAACCTCCTATCCCCCAGGACCTCCACCCTGTGCTCTCCAGCCTCTGACCCCCGTGGCCACCATGGTCCGAAGTCCTGGCCTTCGATGCAGCTGTAGCCCAAGATGGCTTGAGTGTGACCATTGATCTAGGGCCTAAGCCTTATATTCCTCTCTTATGTGCTTGATGTCCTGTTGGGTTTCCTTATTCATGGAGTAATTCAGGGCAGAGATTTTGAAGGACCTATTTGAAACTTGATGAGTGATGCACTGTGGATTGTGCCAATATCAGTTGAACATTTTCCTCACAAGAAGGTTGGTAGCTCATTCAATAGGACTAAATGATCACCTCCACTAATCTTAGCTAAAGTGCCATCAGAGATAGAGCTTAGAAAACATGTTGAAATGTCATTTATTTCCCCTTCTTTCCAAATGTGGTTACTACTGTCAAATTCTAGATATTTTCCCTTGGTGGCAAAAAGAATTTCTGGCATGACATTTTCCAAAGAAATCTCAGTCTAGTAAATGAACTGGGGCAAGTGAACTAAGGATAAATGGGTGTGTAATGCTCAACAGGCCTAGATACAGGGAATAAGTTCATAGACTGGGACCCATGGCTATTTATGGGAGACCCATGTTTTTTTTTTTTTTTTTTTTTAACTGTTTTAGTTCTCTGAGGCAGGGGCTGCTGGTAGCACTGGGTTTGAGCACTAAGAGTGTAGCCCAAATGTCAATAAGGACAAAGACAGGTTTATGCCCAAGGTACAGAGTAGTTTCTCCAAGCCAGTTGACAGGGAGGACTAGGAAGATGCCTGTGGTTTTTGGAGCCCTGTCATTGGGAATTAGGTAGACATGGAAAAGGTCGGCTAAAGAGCTGAAGGTGTGTTTGGCTCTTAAATTTGTAACTCTCTTTTTTCCAATGTCCAGAAACTCTGATCACTGGAGAAGAAATAGGCTTAAACCTGGATAATAACCATAACCTTCCTTACTTCCCCAAATGGTTCCCAAAGGGATCCCGTGTGGAGTTTTAAAACCCACCCATGCTGTTGCCCCCCTCCTCAGATTCTGTCAATTGGTGTGGATTGAAACAACAGTGTCGACTTAATGAAGTGCTCCAGGTGATTCTCCCTGAGGCCACAGTCAGTCGGCAAGGCTTCCCATTAATTTATGAGATTTGAGTGTAGGCTTTTGCTCAAGGAGAGGTAACAAGGTCTCCTCTATGTGAGTGTGGGAGGATTAGGTCCACCCAGCACACTGTTCCTATAGTTTCCTACAGTTCTTCTGTAGCAGAATTTGTGGGTGTCTGTGAGAGTAGAAGCCACTGAAACTATAGAAGGAAAACTCAGAGGTTGGGCTCCAAGTATGTAGTCTCCGTTTCTGAAAAACTCCTGACACAAAAAACTAGGAAATTTGGTCCTCCTGCATTTCAAAGTCCTGCCTACCAGTGAGCACTTTTCTGGTGAAGACGTTCTGTTGGTGCCTTTAAGGGCATTTTCTCCAGATGCAGCTGTGATTTCTCCACCGATACCTCCTGAGAAAGAAATCTAGAGGACTAGGGGAAAGAAGTAGAAATGGCCAGCTCTCAGGTAAGCCTGGTGTTCCAGGTCATAGGCTGTGTCATCTTTTCCCCCTAAAATCCATGCATTTAGAAACCACAAATGTTGATTTATGTGTTTGGTGTTTCTGCCTTATGTTTTCACCAAAGCTTTAAAACCTTCTCAGGAACGATATTCAAGGTTAGGTCTTTAGAACTCTTCCCCCCTATAAGCAGGAATCTTCTCTAGATTCTCCAACCAGGCTTTCACTAGGACGTCAACACTTGTCACTTTGAGGTAAAGTCCTGCGAGTATTGCAAACATTCCCTTTAGGACAGATCCAAAGGGGACTTGTTGAGTCCAAGATTCCTGTTGCTGATGGGGTCTGATGGTGGGATTTCAGTCGAGGAGAACCGTTCCCCTTTAGTTCCCCATTTAGTACCTGTCTGTAGAGCAGGATTAAGAAAATGAAAAATACAAGGCCCCCAGTATCTTACGAGTCCTCTTTAGCATATGAGAGTCTCCCTTTTGCCTTTCCCTCCCCCAGCTCCATAGTATATAACCAGCCACTCTTCATAACTCCACTGTGGCTCTTGGTGCCCACAGGTCCTCTCCTTATGCCATAATGAAACCAACTTTTTGCACTAAAAAATAAATACAAAATACACAGTCTTGATACAAGGCCCAGAACAACTTGGAAAGTTAAAAACTGGGGTGGGGTTGGGGGGAGAGGTGGGAAGTCTTGGTTTTTAAAATGTGAAAAAGAAACTCTGTTTAAAATATACTAGACATACAGGACAGGGAAACAGCCATCTAAATGTGGTGCTTCTCCCATTCAGATGGGGGCTCCCAAATATGGGTCACTGATCCTGTGGAAGCCGAGGGCATGAGTGGTGAAAATAATTCACCTCTGGCAGAATAAGACATTAGATTTATGAATACACCTCAAGGGAGTGGTGGGAAGGACAGCAGAGGAGAGAGGCTCCTGGAGGCAGTGACTTGCGGCTGATTTTGCTGGGGGAAGATGAGTTTGTATGGTGACTTATGGAATTTGCCCTCATGTGGTAATGCTGCCTGGTTGTAAGTACCCATTTGTTAGTTCGTTAGGGCCTATAGATATTTTAAGGCAGGTCACCTGTTGGGCCTGCCTCTCTTCAGCCAGGTGGTCCCTGTGGACTCCTTTACTACCTGGTGCTCAAGCCTGTTTGCCTCAAAGCAGCCTCTACTGAAAGTATATGTGATTGAAGTTTGTATAAAGCCACTGTATTCTCTCATAATTTGACTATCAGATTCACTGTTTGGGGGCCAACAGAACACACCAGGGATCATGTGTCCTTTGGTGTGTCTTAGGCACTGATAGCAATTTGTTTCCTTACACTTCGTGTTCACTTAACTGGCCTGGTTCACTCTGCCAGATCTCTCCCTTATAACGTTCATCCTTTTCCTCCCTATCTTTGCTAAGGATCTTAGATTTACTGAGCAATGTGCAGAAGCCATCACATTTTAGCTGGAAACTTCATTCTTCTGGGTTTCTATTTGCTTGTAGTTTCTGGTGAGGAGAACAAAGCCAAAACAAATGTAGCTTCCATTAAATTTCCTTACACCTACCTTGATGCCCATTGATGAAAGAATGTCATATTCTGCATGTCTCAAGTATTTAATAAAAATTAAACTTTGAGGCATGAAGGCAGTTATTTCCTTGAGGAAGGGCATATTCTGCATGTCTCAGGTGCCTATCATTGGCTGCAAGGTGTAAGGAAATTTAATTGACGCTACATTTCCCCGCTTGAACGAATTACACCCTTACATCTTTAAGGTTGTTAAAGATGGAAGGTCTCCTCTTCAGTAGTTTCTTCCTGCTGAATCAGTTCCTACCGATGAGTGAAGGTTGGCCAGTTGAGAATTTAGTAGGAGTTGGAAAAGCAAGGCAGCTGCCCTTAGAGTTGATAACATGTGGGAGTTTCTGTGATTAGAAAGAGTCAACTGTCCCCTTGAAGTTCTGCCACTGAAAGGGTCTCATCACCAGGTGGAGAAAAAAAAAGGAGAAAACAGCAAAACATGATAAAATGACAAAAAATGAAAGAAAGCCCAAGGAAGTTTGTATTTACCTCCACACTTTGGTCACAGAAATACCCTTCTATTTACTGCTTTATATTTTCAGAAAATGAAAACAAGATTCACATACTTGACATGTTTGTGTGTTAAAATCCTCAAATATAATAGAGTCGTAGATAGAAAGTGCAGCACGTGAGGTTGTCACACACAGGAACCTTGATTTGCAGCCAATAAGCAGATCAGAGGGAATAACTTCCAAAGGAGAGATGCACAGAGCAAGAGGGAGGGGCGTGATTATTTCCTTTTATTTAAGATTTGGGTGGACAATTAGGAAGTGGAGCCATGTCATTTTCTCCGAACTGGGCATAAGGTGGCACACGTGCCGTAAGAAAACACTTCCCTACATAGGCTGTGTGTTATGCAAATGAGGTTTGTGCTCCCCCTTGGGTGGAGATTTTGGTATTACACGGGGGTCAAGGTAACAGTCCTCACTCCATGAGTTAACCCAGTAGTCCATCTGCATAGGTATGAGTCGGGGGTTAAGCGCAAAGTTGGCCTGCCCAAACTCTTCCTTAGGGCGGTCGTTACATTTTGTTGTATGTTTTCTGTTTCCATGACAGGAGACTCTGCCCATAGGGTGTTTTGCCAGAAGTAAAAGATAAGGTAGAAAAAAGAGGTGAAGTAAAATGATGGAGTATGGTCCGTGGGTACAAGTAGGTAAGCGGTGAAGAACAACTCTTGGAGTCTAGCTGGTGACATTACTCCCTCTTGCATCTTAGGTACCATTATGAACTCTGCCAATGGCCACTTCATAACTGTGGTTTTTATTGCAGACACTGCTGACCTTCAGGGACGTGGCCATCGAATTCTCTCAGGAGGAGTGGGGATGCCTGAATCACAGTCAGAGGGAACTGTACAGAGATGTGATGTTAGAGACCTATGGACACCTCCTCTTCTTGGGTGAGGATATCTCCTTCTAGATTTCCCAAACCCCGCTCGGGTTCTATTCCTTCCCTTGAAGAGTCTCTCTTGGAAGCTCCCCCTTTATATGACTGGGATTCAGATCCCTGCAGCAAGGGATAGAAATGGGGATTTGTAGACATAGAGAAATATCTTCATGATATTTCCCTTTCAGCTTTAGCCTCCTATCTTTTAAAGGTACCATCATCATTTTTGTAGATAAATGGCAATTCTAAACATTGAGTGGCATAAGACGGTATGGCCCACATCTTAAACTCCAACTTTTACTGCTTATTTTGTTGGTAGCACTTGGAAGGCAGGTCATGATGTGAATATTTAAAGCTCCTCCTGCATGTTCTAAAGGGGCTGTTTCTTGGGCAACAGTGTTTGGGAAATCATTTTTTAGAATTCTTCATTGTCCTCTCTTGTCTGCTGAATACAATACTGAGTTGAAAGGTAGAATCTCCAGCAGTATTTCTATTCCCTTCTTCTGATAAACAGGTCTCACTGTATCAAAACCAGACCTGGTCATCGTTTTGAAGCAAGAGAAGGAGCTGTGGGGTGTGAAGAGAAAGGAGACAGTAGCCTCACACTCAGGTAGGTGGAAGTGAAGCACATGACACAGGTGAGGTCCAAATGTGAAGGAGGAAGATAGATCTTAAAATTTTGTTCATGTAGCTTTCCTTGAATGGAAACTCATTTGTGAAGCCGAGTTTTATGTCTTTCCCTCTCACAGAGGGACATCTGCTAACTAACAAATCATGCTTTTTGATTCTTCAATGATTTTCCTTCAGCTCCAGGGAAGGTCTGCCATATCCACGGTGAGGACCTCCATAATCTGAGAGCTTTTCCATTGCTGTGAGAGCCCTAGAGGATCTCTCTGTAATTGTGAGGAACTCTATGCTAAGCCATTTCTAAATTCTGTTTTTCTTCTTGTGACAATTGTGTCAAGGTAGTGGTGGGCACATTGGGGTTTGATGCAGAAGTCCTGGGAACACTGGAGACAAAGATCGCATGTTTTCTGGTTTAGGATTTCCAAAGTTCCAGAGGATTTTATCTGAATTGTGTACAATTGAGGCTCAGTAATTTCATAAGATCACAGAACAAGTCCCTCAAATGAGAAAATATAATCCTTTTTTTCACATCAAAAGTTAATTTGTCTTTGTATTAACTAAAATTTGAAAAATCTACTCCATGTGTTCCATTGCTCAGTGGTGAAATAATTTAATGTATCTATGTGTATCCTAGCATTCCTACATATTAATGCCATAAGGGAGCTAGAACATTTAGAAGTTAGATCTCACAACCTATAATAAAGTCTCCATCATTACCTTTATTCCCTAGTAACTGCATCATTTTGTAATTTTGTCTTGTAGGAAGTTCCTGTGACTTTTTCATGTGTTTCACTCTCTATTAATGGTATAGGAGATGCATCTCTGTTTTGAATCAAAACTTCTGTATGACATGTGTATGTGCCCTATAAGAAATGAGGTATAGGGGCACCTGAGTGGCTCAGTCAATTGAGCATTGGACTGGCTCAGTTCATGACCTCACACTTGGTGAATCTGAGCCTAGTATAGTGCTCTCTGCTGTCAGGTAGAACCATGCTTTAGATCATCTGTCCCCTCTCTTTGTCCTTCCTCTGCCCATGTGCTCTTTTGCTCTCGATAATAAATAAACATTTTTTAAAAAAAGGAAGTAATGTAGATAATTAGTAAAATTCCATATATATAATAAGGGATTCTTCATATATGTAATTTTACTTCAGGAAAAAAATTAATCATGAGATTATTCTACTTTCCTCAGAACGTATCTGAATTTCATCCTGAGTATTTATTTGTTTATAAAGTGATTGTCAGTGTATTTTACTTAGGCACTGTTTGTTTATTCAGAAAGGAAAGCTTTTTGTTAGCTTGGTTCTAAAGAATGGATTATATCCTTACACTCTGTGTAAGAGGAGGAATATATTAAGAAAATAATATATTTTTAATATCTTTTAAGTGCTTATTGTAAAATTTTTCATTAAAGCTTTGTATGGTTAATTTTTTTTTACATTTTTAAAATTTTATTATTAATTTTCTTTAAATTTACATCCAAATTAGTTACCATATAGTGCAACAATGATTTCAGGAGTAGATAGATTCCTTAGTGCCCCTTATCTATTTAGCCCATCCCCACACACACACAAACCCTCTGGCAACCCTCTCTTCTCCATATTTGTGAGTCTCTTATATTTTGTCCCCCTCCCTGTTTTTATTTTTGTTTCCCTTCTCTATGTTCATCAGTTTTCTCTTAAAGTCCTCCTATGAGTGAAGTCATAGGACTTTTGTCTTTCTCTGACTAATTTCACTCAGCATAATACCCTCCAGTTCCATCCATGTAGCTGCAAATGGCAAGATTTCATTCTTTTTGATTACCAAGTAATACTCCATTGTATATATACACCACATCTTCCTTATCCATTCATCCATAGATGGACATTTGGGCTCTTTCCATACTTGGGGTATTATTGATAGTGCTGCTATAAACATGGAGGTGCTTGTGTCCCTTCAAAACAGCACACCTGTACCCTTTGGATAAATGCCTAGTAGTGTAATTAGTACGTCGTAGGGTAGTGTTTTTTTAGTTTTTTGAGGAACCTCCATACTATTTTCCAGAGTGGCTGCACCAGCTTGCATTCCCACTTTTATGGATGATTTTAATGAATACTTTCCTGTTTTACTGTCAATGAAGACATGCCAATAATTCAAATGCTCCTTTTTCATTGGTCAATAGACACAGTTTAAAATTATAGTTATATAGCAGTTTTCCTTTGAAAGGATTAATCTATTTCTTTGATGTACACTGTTAGGGTTTAAATTTTGTCTTATTCTGGTTTTGCATTCTATAAGTGCTTTCTTTTATATGGGACTTTCCATACATTAGTTAGTTGTATTTTCATTTGCCTGTGTTCATTTTTCATTATAGGATGACAGTGTTCATCCACTACATTTTAAGACCATGTGAGTTTAAGTCAACTCTGAATCAACCATGCCCTTTACCAGTAAAACTATATATGTATATCTGTAAAAATATGACCCATAAATACTTGGGACTCATCTTGTTTATGTCTTTCCATAGTTAGTAGTCAGTGAATGTTTTATCATCTCTAGGTGAATTGTCATAATAATAGATAACTAATGTCTTGGTGAGTTGTCATAATAGAAAATTTCATCATTTGTTATTGGTGACTTTATATTCTCCTTGCATGAGAGAATCGTTTTTTTGAATTGAAACTAATCTTTCAACATCTCTACCTCCAGGGTGCCTGAGTAACTCACTCTGTTGAGGATCTGAGTCTTGATTTTTGGCTCAGGTGATGAATTCAGGGTCATAAGATTGAGCCCTGTGTCAGGCTACAATCTAAACTCCTGCCTTATTCAAGGGTCACTTGTGCTTGTTTAAGCAGTGGGGTGATATCACTAATAATCTATTTTCCCAGTGGCCTTAAACCTCAAATTATTTGAACTTAATTCTCCCAAAGTTTATATATTATACCTTCCTTTTTGTAAGTGATGGGGCATTAAAAGCTTTTAATAAGGATGATATGGAAGTATTATTGAGAGTGAAAATGGACAATTGCATAATACTACTGCCTTGGAATCCATTTTATATAACTAGGCTGACTGCAGGGGGTTTGAACTGACTCTAGCTCCACCCATAGCAAACTCACTAGATAACAGCCCCACAGTCACAAGCAAATAGAAGTTCCTGATAGGAATTCCCCAATAGCATTTGTATAAGAGTGCCCACTCTCAGTATATTTACCTTGCACATCCCTTAGAGAAGACCCCCACAGAGAGCATCTGTCATTCTCCACTCATTTTGAGGTCAACTGTACATTCTAGACTTAGCCCAGGAGCTCCACAGCCCTCCAACCATGCACCCCAAAAAAGGCTTCTGCCCCATTTCCTGCCATTCTCTCTGCCTGTACTCAACCTTGACCACTCCATGTTGCCCCTCATGACATATTGTATACATCCTCCATGCTCTATGAGTAGTCAATTATTTCTTTTTTGTTTATTGATCCTTGGCTCACAAAATAATGCTCAGCCGTTCTACTTAACAACTGCTAATTAAACAAATTCACTACAAATCTAAGACCTCTGTACAGATTCTTGGTCACTATTTGAAGTCTTAACCTATGTGTTTTGTTCTGTTTTGTTTTTAACTTAAAAAAAAAATTCAACCTAGTGATTCCTTATGAAAAGTTCCCGTAAAGCTGGTTTTAAAGAATCTCTATAGGTCAAACATCTGTTTCTGCTGCACTTACGTAAATAAGCAGGCTATGTTGTTGTTGTTTTTTCTTAAATTTAGTTTGCAATCAAATGAGTGTTTATTTGACTATGTTTGTTAAGAATAGGGGTTGTTACCCAGAAAAATGTTTCAATAACACCTCTCTGTAGATAACAGATTTCAATACTATTCATCATAAACTGGATGAGATCCCAATTTCTTCTAGTGTCCTCCAATGCCTGGCTACAAATCCCCAAGTAACATTTAAAAATATATATTTGGTTATTTATTTCGAGGGAGTGCAGGAGTGAGGGAGGGACAGAGAGAGAGGGAGAGAGAGGTTACCATGCAAGCTCTCCACTGTCAGCACAGAACCCAAAGCAGGGCTCCATCCCAGGAAGAGTGAGAAGATGACCTGAACCAAAGTCAAGAACCAAAGACAAGAGTCAGATGCTTAATGAACTGAGCCACCCATGTGGAACCCCCCAAAGTAACATTTGATTTGTCTCCTGTGGTTTTTTTTTAAATTTTTTAATGTTTATTTTTGAGAGAGAGACAGAGTGTGAGCAGGGGAGGAGCAGAGAGATAGAGACAGAATTAGAAGCAGGCTCTAGGCCAAAGCATAAGAGACTATTAAAAACTGAGAACAAACTGAGGGTTGATGGGGGGTGGGAGGGGATCATGGGTGATGGGTATTGAGGAGGGCACCTTTTGGGATGAGCACTGGGTGTTGTATGGAAACCAATTTGACAATAAATTTCATATATTAAAAAAAAAAAAAAAAGCAGGCTCTAGGCTCTGAGCTGTCAGCACAGAGCCCAACACAGGGCTCAAACTCACTAACTACAAGATCATGACCTGAGCCAAAGTCGGATGCTTAACCAACTGAGCCTCCCAGGCACCCCTGTCTCCTACCTTTCTGACTTGGAATCATTTGAGAACTAAAACTGTCTTTTTTCCTGAAGCTCTGAAAACTTTAATATATGTAATTTTATGTAAAGAAATTGCCATAACAGGGTCACCTGGGTGGCTCAGTCACTTAAGCGTCTCATGACTTCATCTCAGGTCATGATCTCATGGTTTGTGAATTCAAGTCCCGCATTGGGCTCTGTGCTGACAGCTTGGAGCCTGAAGCCTGTTTCAGATTCTGTGTTTCCTCCTCTCTCTGCCCTTCCCTGGCTTGCTCTCACTCTCTCAAAAAAAAAAAAAAAAATTAAAAATTTTTTAAAGAAATTGCTGTAATAGCTCAAATATAGACAGTATTAGTCTATATTGCCAGAGACATTTGAACTATACCAGGAAGATTTGTCAGGTTGTCCCTGCCTGCCTTCACTGTATCTGAAGATGGTTCAGGTCTGACATCTAGATATCTGCTCTACTGGTTACCCTTAGAAGTCAGAAACTGGGTTAACTGTTGATCTAATGTTCTTGGTTTGTTTTCATATAAATGCATCATTTATTAAAATTACTTGAACCACAGGGCTAACTTGGAAAATATACCTATCTCGTTGCCTCCTAAAATGAGTTTGACTAACGTATCTATTGTCATGATTAAAATGCTAGATCATTGACATGAAAGAATCTATCACATCAACTTTTACTACATGAAACTCCCAAGGAAATTCCATATGGGGGGAATGGAAGGGGTTTAGGACAGCCTTTCCACCTCCTACTGCCACAATATGCCACAGTATCCTGTGGATAATTTGAGATGAAGGTACTTGAGAACCTGCAGGGTCAAGAGAACCTTACTATCCCTTCCTTAACCATACAGAAGAATCTAAATTGAGGTATATTTCCCAGAGTAAGGGTTACTAACAGAGCCAAAGTTTATCTCAGTGACCTACCTCTGTGAGGTAGCACAATCATCTAATTATGAAATTTGTGCTCTTCTTATCATCCTGTGAAATGCATTTCTTTCCAGGAAGCTCCAGGCCTCTACCCCTTTTTATTTAGTTCAGGCTGACATATGTACCTCATCTTGCCTGACATACTTTGGAATTTCCATGTTTATGTGGATTCCCTGTATATACACCTATTAAATTTTATTTTCTCCTGTCAATCTGTGCCACATAAATTTGATTCCAGGTCCAGCTAGAAGGATCTTTGAGGTGACAAGAATCCTTGTTCTTGACAGGGGATTTGACTTTAATACCTCATTCCTGGCATCCCATTTCAAGTATAAAAAGTATAAAAACATGGTGGAGCAGTAGGAAATACTTCTAGAGGAGTTGATATTTTTGAGCTCAGTTTTTGTCACTATTTCAGAAGGTTCCTTATTTTTTTTTCCTGTGTGGATACTATCTTGTCAGTGTTTTCTTTAAGAGCTTCTAAGTAGCAGTCAAAATATGTATCTCACTCGATTAGTTTAGTTGAGTAGATAGCTCTCTGAAAGTGGACGTATAAATACACAAATTATGTATTTTAAGGGTTCTCTTTGACCACTCAAATCATCCTTAGTGTAGGGGTGCCTGGGTGGCTCAATCGGTTAAGCGTCCAACTCTTGATTTTGGTTCAGGTCATGATGTCATGAGCGAGAAATTAAGGCCTAGATTGCACTTCATGCTGAGTGTGGAGCCTGCTTGGGATTCTCTCTCTACCTCTGTCTCTGCCTCCCTCACTCAAAAAACATTTCAAAGAAACTTTTAAAAATCATCCTTAGTATAATTTTCTATTTATTTAGGTATTTGCAAATATATCATCCATGAGTGTTAAATGATCCCACCAGATTGTTGGAAGGTGGTTCTCCATCCTTTTTCCCCATTGTGGTGGTTTATTTTCCATCCTAGTGGGTTTAAATGCTCAGCACAATCTAAGGGGTCTCAGCTGAGAATGAATTGCTAGAGTGACCTTCCTCCTGCAGATGTCGCCCTCGAGTTGGTTGATTGTATTTTGTGTATTTTGTGTATTTTGTATATTTCTCTGGACTTAGCCTGCCTAAATTCAAAATGCTCAGCATGTTAAGTGGCTGATTCTTTGATGCTTTCCCTGAGAGAGCAACTAAATTATTTGTGTGGTGAATGGGAATCCCTGTGGGATGGCTGCTGGGTGCTGTTGACTCTGCCCCTGTCTAATGAGAAGAGCTAATGTCCTTTGTCTTGGGATTCATTCAGAATCTCATGTACAGAATGCATCAAGCATTTACATTGACAACGCTGTGAAGAATTTTAAAATTCTAAGAAGAAGAGTCATCTCCGCCACAGACCAATAATCTGTGCTTTCCTGACTCTAAAGTGTATTGTGGCCATGCAGTATTCCAAAGGAAAATGATCATCCTTTATTAGAGTCCTAACTGAACACCAGCTTATTGTGTAAGATACAGCCTAATGGACTGCACATGGAGAGCTAGATCAGAAATTTCATTTCCCATTGCTAGCCAAAACAAACAGAAAAAAAAAAAGACAAAAACAAAAAATTTTTAATATAATCACAGATCCAGAACCATAAGACCTCTCAGATTCTGTAAACTTTCGTAACCAGAAAAGGACTAGTCCTCACCAAAATGAATTTATGATGAAACTGCAGCAAAGTAATAAGAAATTTCTCTGGTGTTGTCCTAAGTTATTTACCAAGAGAGGTTTTCCCAGCAAGAGGCTTAAGTTCTCTCATAGCAAAATGAAAGAACCATACTTGAGTCATTTCGCATTTTCCTTCATAGTCGTCTTACAGCTAACTTTTTGATATGCTCAATATTTTTAAACTCCTCTTGTGTGTGTTGTGTGTGTTCATGATAGCTTAATTCTAAATGTTATTCTGTGCCTAAAATGTAACAGTTGCTTTCGACTTATATTTGCTTATGTATAGCTTTGTTGTTTGAAACCAAATGCAGAGTCTTGGGCAGGTGACATTTGTGATATGTCTAATATCAGAAAAGGGTCACAAATACTAGAGTCCTAAAAAACTCCTTGCTTTATAAATGCATTACTTCTGGTTTTGGGATATATCAAAATAACAACTGTATTTATAATATGTCAGCATTTTCTAGTAGTTTCTCTTGAATCCATTTTTAATATCCAGCATTATACAGGCTGGGCAGTTATACACTTCAGGCCAATACTATCCAGACTGTAAAAGCCTATAAAATACATTTTTGATACTCATCAGTCTTCTATATTCAAGAGCAAAACACATACATCCTTGTGCAGGGCTCAGAGGTGCAATATATTTCTCTTGAATATCTGAGAAAATGAGAAGTCCTTTGAAGAAAATCTAAGAAACATAATAATCCTACCTGCTGACACTAAGGAAAAGGGACTTCACTCACTCTTTCATGCAGTGATTTACTGGTCCCTACTGTTTTCCAAATTGATCACTGTAATAAGTTATGCTGGTACCTCTGAAAGTCAGCCCTGTGATCTTTACTTGTTTTGTGTTTTGCTTAAATCAGCAAGATTGAAAATTTTGATTGTGTGAAATTGGACATGTCAAGGGCTTTCTTTAATGGCTGAGCAAAATGATGTATCCACTTTATTGTGACCCATTTTTCACTATATGTGCTTTGTGTATCTAATATTTATTTCATTATGTACTAAGCTCTTGTTTCTTCACCTGTATTGTTATATATATAATATTTTATTGAGATGCAAACAAGATTGTGTAATAAAAATCTCTCTGGATTTAAGCAGATTAGAAAATGCTATGTTACAAAAAACAAAAATATCTAGAGTTAGAATTCAGCCTTCCATCATCCTTCAGTGCCTTTTCAAATAAGGTGAATTTGAACACATGTATTGTCCTTAGCTCATTACAGATCATAGAAATTGCATACACTTCTAAGATGAAACTGGGAAAAAGAAAAAAGGATAATTATAGTGGATCTCAAAAATAAAAAAATTAATGTGCCATAGGCCAACAAGATCTGGTCAGCTGCTGGATGGGACCTTGAGATGCTCCCACTGTCCAGGGGTCAAACAATCATGGGCAGAACATCTACATGGGACTGGGTTCCCTTTATGCACACCAAAATAGTACCCAAAGCAAATGAGAGTTTGTGCACCGTGCACAGTATGCCAATAAAATCATACACTGAGCTCTTGCAGGGAACCAATTTAAGCTATTTGTGTGGCCCCACCCAGGAGAAGGAGAAATTAATGTTCAAAAGTCCTGAAGTCCCCAGTGGCTTGCAAGTGAAAGTTTATAAGGGGAAAGCTGAGTTCAAGCCTTCTTCTGACAAGATACAGCAGAGATTAGACTCATGCCTCCTCAACACTGGCCATGAAATCCAGCACTCTTTGGCTGCCAAGATAAAAGAAAAGAAAGCAAGCTAAAACTCTCTGCCTATTGAATAGTTTGTGTTGCAGTAATTCAGAGGATGCTTACTATGAACACTGGCAAAGACTGGACTAAACCAGGGTCTGCCATGATGGACTCTCCCTGACCTCTACTTGGGGAGTCTGACTGAGGACACTTTCCTTTGTGCTTTCTCCCTTCTTCTCAAGCATAATCCCCAAAGAAACCTTGCCTGAAACTCTGATTTAGTTTATTATCCATTTCTATTGCTTAGAAAGCTCAAGGGCATGGTTTGGTTCAATATCACTGAGAAGGTGGATGTCGTTGATTGGAGATCCATGAGGGCATGTTAGCATACGTTACTTGATAACTTCTGCTGCCACTTTACCTGATACCCCACAGATGTATTCCATCTCAAAAGCCTTTGAGTCAGAAAAATATCTTTCTTCTTTATATTAGAGGTTCAATTAGGTACATGCGGTAGTTATAGTGCTGTATTGAATAACTATTTGTAAACTAGTGGGGTTACCTTCCTGTATCTTGAGTCTGGGCTACATGTTCCCCGTCTGGTATGGCCGTGCAATATGACATGAAGTGTGCATTCTTTCATCTGAACTGACAAGATCAATGCTGGCTTCATTAGATCAATTTGGTGTTAATACTGTTAGCACAAATTTCTATCCCCTTCAAGGACCTTCCAGCTAGACTAAGAATCCAATTGAAATGAGACAGATTAACAGGAGGAGGGCAAATTAAGTTTTATAAGTACAAGAAACCCTCAGACATGGAAATCCCAAAAAGAGTCAAGCAAATTGAGGTATACATGTCATCCTGAAGTAAGGAGGAGGGTCTGGGGCTTTGAGGTGGAGAAATGCCCTTCACAAGGTGATAGGAAGAGCAGATTTTTGGTAATTAGATGTTTGCCTTTTCACACAAATGGGTGACTCAGATAAAATTTATCTCTGGTAATAATACTCTGTGAACGACCCCAAGTTTTTATTCTTCTGTATAGTTAAGAGAGGGGCAGAAGTTTCTTTGGGGTGCAGTGGGGGGCATCTGCGTGGCTCAGTCAGTTGAACATCTGACTCTTGATCTCTGCTCAGGTCTTGATCTCCTGGTCTTGAGTTCAAGCCCCACATTTGGCTCCACACTGAGCATGTAACCTACTTTTTAAAAATTCTCTTGGGGCGCCTGGGTGGCTCAGTCGGTTGAGCGTCCCACTTTGGCTCAGGTCATGATCTCACAATTCATGGGTTCGAGCCCTGCATCAGGCTCTGAGCCCCACATCAGCCTCTGGGCTGACGGCTTGCTCAGAGCCTGGAGCCTGCTTCAGAGTCTGTGTCTCCATCTGTCTCTGTCCCTCCCCTGCTCATGCTTTGTCTCACTCTGTTTCTGAAAAAATAAATAAATGTAAATAAAAAAGATTTTTTTTTATTCTCTTGGGCCTACAGTATGTCAATTGCTTTAACCCCCAAAAGTTTTCATGCCAAAGTGTCCCTTCTTGGGACAGCCTGCCCTTGGCCCCTACAGAACATTGCTTTACCGTAGTCTTTGCATATAGAGCTGTGTGTCATGTTAGATAAACTCTAAGATAACCTTGGTTAACAGCTATTTTCTTCCACTTATCGGTTGTTTAGCTGTCATAAAAGAGAAAAAAAAATGTTGGTCTCAAATTTTTTGGTGTCTCTTTCTTTGTATTAACTCAAGAAATAACAGTGTTTTGGGAAATAATTTTCTAGAATTCTACATTGTCTACTATGGACAAACTGGATTGAAAATTAGAGGATTACCAACAAAACTCATATTCCTATTTTTAAAATAAATGGGTCTTGCTATATCTTATGCCTGACATGGTCACCTTTTTGGAGCAAAGAAGCAGCCCTGGGATGTGAAGAGAAAGTAGCTTTACATACAGTTAGGTGGGAATGAATTAAGCAGATGACACAGGTCCAAAGGTGAAGGAGGAGACCACACCTTATAATGTGGTTCGAATGGAAATAACTTTTGAGAAGCTTCAGTTCATTAATCTTGCTGTAACCGATATACAATCCTATCTAATTTGCGCCAAGCTTTTACATCCTCTACAATTCTCTTCTTCTCCCTTGGTCTTCCATCATATTCACAGTGAGGGACAAAGAACTTGCCATAACCTGTGCGGGCCTCCATGATCTGTCTGCTTTTCTATGGCTTTTGCAGGTCTTGGGAAATCTGTACAATTTTCTCAGGAACTCTATGCTAAACCATTTTTTAAGTTCCATTTTTCCTTCATGACAGAAGTTGATTGTTATGTTTCTTAATAAGAATGATTTTCTAATTTTGTCTTATATATAAAGATCCTGTGACTGTGTTCTCTATGTTTTCATTTTTTAATTAGTGTTTTCTGAAATTCAACTGAGATTTTATTTTTTTAATGAAATTTATTGTCAAATTGGTTTCCATACAACACCCAATGCTCATCCCAACAGGTGCCTCCTCAATACCCATCACCCACCCATCCCTCCCTTCCACCCCCCATAAACCCTCAGTTTGTTCTCAGTTTTTAAAAGTCTCTTATGGTTTGGCTCCCTCCCTCTCTAACCATTTTTTTTCTCCTTCCATTCCCCCATGGTCTTCTGTTAAGTTTCTCAGGATCCACATAGGAGTGAAAATATATGGTATCTGTCTTTCTCTGTATGACTTATTTCACTTAGCATAACACTCTCCAGTTCCATCCATGCTGTTACAAAAGGCCATATTTCATTCTTTCTCATTGCCAGGTAGTATTCCATTGTGTATATAAACCACAATTTCTTTATCCATTTGTCAGTTGATGGACATTTAGGCTCTTTCCATAATTTAGCTATTGTCGAGAGTGCTGCTATGAACATTGGGGTACAAGTGCCCCTATGCATCAGCACTCCTGTATCTCTTGGGTAAATTCCTAGCAGTGCTACTGCTGGGTCATAGGGTAGGTCTATTTTTAATTTTTTGAGGAACCTCCATACTGTTTTCCAGAGCAGTTGCACCAGTTTGCATTCCCACCAACAGTGCAAGAGGGTTCGCGTTTTTCTACATCCTCGCCAGCATCTATAGTCTGTTTTGTTCATTTTAGCCACTCTGACTGGTGTGAGGTGATATCTGAATGTGGTTTTGATTTGTATTTCCCTGATGAGCAACGTTGAGCATCTTTTCAAGTGCCTGTTGGCGATGTGGATGTCTTCTTTAGAGAAGTGTCTATTCATGTTTTCTTCCTGTTTCTTCATTGGATTATTTGTTTTTCTGGTGTGGAGTTTGTTGAGCTCTTTATAGATTTTTTGATACTAGTCCTTTGTCGGATATGTCATTTGCAAATATCTTTTACCATTCCGTTGGTTGCCTTTTAGTTTTGTTGGTTGTTTCCTTTGCTGTGCAGAAGCTTTTTATCTTCAGGAGGTCCCAATAGTTCATTTTTGTTTTTAATTCCCTTGCCTTTGGAGAGGTGTCAAGTAAGAAATAGCTGTGGCGGAGGTCAGAGAAGTCTTTTCCTGCTTTCTCCTCTAGGGTTTTGATGGTTGCCTGTCTCACATTCAGGTCCTTTATCCATTTTGAGTTTATTTTTGTAAATGGTGTAAGAAAGTGGTCTAGTTTCAACCTTCTGCATGTTGCTGTCCAGTTCTCCCAGCACCATTTGTTAAAGAGACTGTCTTTTTTCCATTGGATATTCTTTCCTGCTTTGTCAAAGATTAGTTGGCCATATTTTTGTGGGTCTAGTTCTGGGGTTTCTATTCTATTCCATTGGCCTATGTGTCTGTTTTTGTGCCAATATCATGCTATCTTGATGATTACAGCTTTGTAGTAGAGGCTGAAGTCTGGGATTGTGACGCCTCCCACTTTGGTCTTCTTCAAAATTACTTTGGCTATTCGGGGCCATTTGTGGTTCCATACAAATTTTAGGATTGCTTGTTCTAGCTTGGAGAAGAATGCTGGTGCAATTTTGATTGGGATTGCATTGAATGTGTAGTTAGCTTTAGGTAGTATTGACATTTTAACAATATTTATTCTTCCAATCCATGAGCACGGAATGTTTTTCCATTTCTTTATATCTTCTTCAATTTCCTTCATAAGCTTTCCATAGTTTTCAGCATACAGATCTTTTACATCTTTCGTTAGGTTTATTCCTAGGTGTTTTATGCTTCTTGGTGCAATTGTGAATGGGATCAGTTTCTTTGTCTTTCTGTTGCTTTATTGTTAGTGTATAAGAATGCAACTGATTTCTGTACATTGATTTTGTATCCTGCAACTTTGCTGAATTCATGTATCAGTTCTAGCAGACTTTTGGTTGAGTCTGTGGGGTTTTCCATGTATAATATGTCATCTGCAAAAAGTGAAAGCTTGACTTCATCTTTGCCAATTTTGATGCCCTTGATTTCCTTTTGTTGTCTGATTGCTGACGCTAGCACTTCCAACACTATGTTAAACAACAGCGGTAAGAGTAGACATCCCTGTCGTGTTCCTGATCTCAGGGAAAAAGCTCTCAGTTTTTCCCCATTGAGGACGATATTAGCTGTTAGATTTTCATTAGTGGCTTTTATGATGTTTAAGTATGTTCCTTCTATCCCAACTTTCTCGAGGGTTTTT
The DNA here is from genome assembly GCF_018350175.1 of Felis catus. Classification (NCBI taxonomy): domain Eukaryota; kingdom Metazoa; phylum Chordata; class Mammalia; order Carnivora; family Felidae; genus Felis; species Felis catus. Next base: position 4,564,912 of record NC_058382.1, on the reverse strand, counting down.
ATTAAGAAACAATGCTGATTTTTGTCAAATGCCTTTTCTGCATTGATTGACAGGATCATATGGCTCTTATCTTTTATTAATGATCTTTTATTAATCTTATCTTTAATTAATCTTTTATCACATTGATTGATTTGCAAGTGTTGAACCAGGCCTGCAGCCCAGGGATGAATCCCTCTTGATCATGGTGAATAATTCTTTTTATATGCTGTTGAATTCGATTTGCTAGTATCTTATTGAGAATTTTTGCATCCATATTCATCAGGGATATTGGCCTGTAGTTCTCTTTTTTTTACTGGGTGTCTGGTTTAGGAATCAAAGTAATGTTGGCTTCATAGAATGAGTCTGGAAGTTTTCCATCCCTTTCTATTTTTTGAAATAGCTTGAGAAGGATAGGTATTATCTCTATTTTAAATGTATGGTAGAATTCCCCTGGGAAGCCACCTGGTCCTGGACTCTTATTTATTGGGAGATTTTTGATAACTGATTCAATTTCTTCACTGGTTATGGGTCTGTTCAAGCTTTCTATTTCTTCCTGTTTGAGTTTTGGAAGTGTGTGGGTGTTTAGGAATTTGTCCATTTCTTCCAGGTTGTCTATCAACTGTGATTTTAGATCCTAACATGCTTGAATGTGTATATGTTTTATAAGAAGTGAGCTCAGTAATTACTAAAAACCTTATATTTATTACAATGTTTGTTCATAAATATAAACTTCCCTTGAGGTAAATATTAATCATCAACATTTTCATCCACTTTTCTCAAAATGTATCCTAACTGTGGTATAATTAATACCCAAAGGTTTATATATACATGTACATACATACACATATATACCCATACATAGCAGTGATGTTCAGCATAGTTTACACACTCATGGTATTTCTTATTCAAAAATGTCGTCTTCTTCTTGTTGTTGCTTCCAATGGATGAAAAATATCCTAGACATTCTGTGTAAAAGTGAGATTATCTCTTAATCATTTATTGTCATTTAAATGCTTATAAAATTTTATTACAGCATTTTATGATTAGCTGTAATGAATTTTCTGAGAAATTTATTTTTTTAATGTTTGTTTATTTTGAGAAAAAGAGTGAGCACATGCATGCATATGAGTGGGGGAGAGGCAGAGGCAGAGAGAATCCCAAGCAGGCTCTCTGATCTCAGTGAGGAGCCCAAGGCAAAGCTGGATCCCACAAACTGTGAGATCATGTCCTGAGCCAAACCAACTGATTGAGCCACCAGGTGCCCCATTCTGGGCAATTTATGTCATAACACATGTAGTGCTTCAAATGCTTGTTTTTCTTGAGTGCATAGTGTCAGTTTAAAATTATAGTTATTAGGAAGGATCCTTTTATAATAGAATATCTTTTATTCAGAAGTTTTTTGGTTACAATTTCCCTTATTCTTGAATTCTAGTTCAATAACAAACTTCCTTTTTTTGTAAAACAAAAATAGCTTTATTTTAAATTATGATCTTTTTTTTTCTTCCAAGGTTTTATTTAAATTCAAGTTAGTTAACATATAGTGTAGCATTGGTTCTCAGGAGTGGTATTCAGTGACTCATCACTTACATATGACACCTGGTGCTCATTACAGCAAGTCCCCTCTTATGCCCAGCATCCATTTAGCCCATCCCCGCACTCCCTCCCCTCCACCAACCCTCAGTTTGTTCTCTATAGTTAAAAGACTCTTATGATTCGCCTATTTTAAACTCAGTTTATTTTTCCTTCCCTTCTAGCACATTCATCTGTTTTGCTTCTTAAATTCCACATATGAGGGAATTCATAGGGTATTTGTCTTTCTCTGACTGACTTATATCACCTAGCATAATACACTCTAGTTCCATCCACATCCTTGGAAATAGCAAGATTTCATCCTTTTTGATGGCTGAGTAATATTCCACCATGTATACATACCATGTCTTCTTTATCCATTCATCAGTCAATGGACATTTGGGCTCTCTCCATAGTTTGGTTATTGTTGATAGTGCTGCTACAAATATTAGGGTGCATGTGCCCCCTTCGAATCAGCATTGTTGTATCCTTTGGATACATACCTAGCAGTGCAAATGCTGAATCTAATTTTAACTTTTTGAGGAAACTCCATACTGTTTTCCAGAGCAGCTGCACCAATTTGCATTCCCACCAACAGTGCAGGAGAGTTCCCCTTTTCTGCCTCCTCACCAACATCTGTTGTTTCCTGACTTGTTAATTTTAGCCATTCTGACAGGCATGAGGTGGTATCTCATTGTGGTTTTGATTTGTATCTCCCTGATGATGAATGATGTTGAACACCTTTTCATATGTCTGTTGGCTATCTGGATGTCTTCTTTGAAAAATCTCTGTTCATGTCTCCTACGCATTTCTTAACTGGGTTATTTATTTTTGGGGGTGTTGAGATTGATAAGTTTTTTAATATATTTTGGTTACTAGTTTTCTGTCATTTGCAAATATCTTCTTCTCTTTAGTAGGTTGTCTTTTTGTTTTGTTGATCATTTCTTTTGCTGTGCAGAAGGTTTTTATCCTGATGAGGTCCCAGTAGTTCATTTTTGCTTTTGTTTCTCTTGCCTTTGGCAATGTGTCCAGTAAGAAGTTGCTGCAGACCATGTCAAAGAAGTTGCTACCTATGTTCTCCTGTAGGATTTTGATGGTTTCCTGTCTCACATTTAGGTCTTTCATCCATTTTTAAAAAATTATTTAATGTTTATTTATTTTTGAGAGAGAGACAGTTCAAGCTGGGGAGGGGCAGAGAGAGGGAGACACAGAATGTGAAGCAGGCTCCAGGCTCTGAGCTCTCAGCACAGAGCTCCATGCGGGGTTTGAACTCACGAACCTTGAGATCATGACCTGAGCTGAGGTCATATGCTTAACTGACTGAGCCACCCAGGTGCCCCGTCTTTCATCCATTTTGAATTTATTTTGTGTATGGTGTAAGAAAGTGGTCCAGGTTCATTCTTCTGCATGTCTCTGTCCAGTTTTCCCAACACCATTTATTGAAGAGACTTTTTTCCACTGGATATTCATTCCTACTTTGTCAAAGATTAGTTGGCTTTATAGTTGTGGGTCAATTCCTGTGTTTTCTCTCTTCCATTTATGTGTCTGTTTTTGTGGCAGTACCATACTGTCTTGATGATTACAGCTTCGTAATACAGCCCAAAGTTCAAAATTGTGATGTCTCTTGCTTTACTTTTCTTTTTCAGCATTACTTTGGCTATTTGGGGTCCTTCCTTGTTCCATACAAATATAGAATGGTTTGTTCTAGCTCTGTGAAAAATTTGTTGGTATTATTTTGTTAGGGATTGCATTGAATGGGATTAGGGATAAGGCTGTTTGGATAGTACAGACATTTTAACAGCATTTATTCTTGTAAACCATGAGCATGGGATGCTTTTCCATTTCTTTGAGTATTTTTCAATTACATTAATAAGTGTTCTACAGTTTTCAGAATGCAAACATTGGTTAGGTTTATTCCTAGGCATCTTATGTTTTTTGGTGCAATTGCAACTGGGATCAATTCCTTGCTTCCTCTTTTTGCTGCTTCATTACTGGTGTATAGAAATGCACTGATTTATCGCTTCTCGGCCTTTTGGCTAAGATCAAGTGTAGAAATGCACCGATTTTTCTTTTCATGTTTATTTTAAGGGAGAGAAAGAACACGCATGCAAGGGGGAGAGGCAGAGAGAAAGAGAGAATATTAAGCTGGCTCCACACTGACAGCACAGAGCCTGATGCAGGGCTCGAACTCAGGAACCATGAGATCATGACCTAACCCAAATGAAGGGTTGGATACTTGGCCAAATGAGCCACACAGGCGCCTCTAGAAATGCAACAGATTTCTGTGTGTTGATTTTATATTCTACAACTTTCGTCAATTCATGTATCACTTCTAGCAATGTCTTGGTGGAGTCTTTCAGGTTTTCTACATAGAGTATCATGTTATCTGCGAAGAGTGAAAGTTGGACATCTTCCTTGGTAATTTGGATGCCTTTTCTCTTTGATTGTTGAGGCTAGGACTTCCAGTACTATGTTGAACAACTGTGGTGGCAGTGAACATCCCTGTTGTGTTCCTGACCTTAAGGGAAAAGATCGCAGTTTTCCCCCATTGAGGATGATAGTTGTGAATCTTCTGTATATGACTTCTATGCTGTTGAGGTATACTTGCATCCCTACTTTTTATATTTGTATATAACTTTTCAAGTTTATTTATTTATTTTGAGAGAGTGGGAGAGAAAGAGCATGAGCAGGGGAGGGGCAGAGAGCAGGGGTGGGGGGAGAGAATTCCAAGTAGGCTCTGTGCTATCAGCATAGTGCCTAATTCAGGGCTTGATCCCACAACCCTGGTATCATGACCTGAGCCAAAATCAACACTCAGATGCTCAACTAACTGAGCCACCCAGGCGCCCCTATTCCTACTTTCTTGAGAATTTTTATCAAGAAAGGATCCTGTATTTTTTCATATGCTTTTTCTCCATCTGAGAAGATCATATTGTCCTTATCCTTTCTACAAATCTTCCTTTTTAATGATAGTTGCCACAATAGTAATTGTTTTTTTAAATCTATGTTTTATATTTTTGGATAACAATTTTCAGTTGAGTACATTTGGACAGTGTAGGTTTTACTTCAAATAGGAATCAGCCACTGTCAATTGCCAATAAATTTATATGTGTATTTGTATGTGTAAATATTACCCATACATTGTTGGTTCATGACTTTTCTTTTTTCTTAGTTGTCAATGGCTGTTTTATCCTGGATAAGCTGTCATATGGCATTATCGTCATCATCTATTAGTGGATGAATTTATATCCTCTTTGTGAAGCAAGCACGTTTTGGAATTGAAGGTAACTTTTTAAAACTCATCATTATCAATTTTAGGTATCATGATTTATCCATAATTTTAGTCAAAAACATATGCCATAGAATTTACATTTCAACCTTTTTTTTTTTAACTGTGGTGTTAAGTGTACTTACATTACTGCAAAAACCAATCTCTGAAATGTTCTCATCTTGCAAAACTGAAACTTAATACCTGTTAAACAATAAGTTATATATTTGTCTCTATTCTAAGCCCCTGGCAATCAATCTTTCTTTCAGTCTGTCATCTCCTTTCCTTCCTTCCTTCCATCCTTCCTTTCTTCCTTTTTTATCAGGTTCAGGACATTAGTCATTTAACTGAAATCATGGTGTATTTCTCTGAGTTGTTTATTTCACTTAACATAATATCATCATGCTTCAACCATGTTGTATAATTTGAGAATATGTGTCTTTTTTCCAAAGGCTAATATTATTCCAGTGTATGTATACTCGACATTTTCTTTATCCATTCTTGCACATTTCTGTCACTTACATTTATCATTGGCTTTTCTAAATAATGCTGCTATGAATCTGCCTGTCCAAATATGTCTTGCACATCTGTGAATTCTTTTGGTTATATATTTTCAAGTGGGATGGCTAGATCATATAATAATACAATTTGAAATTTTTCAACAAACCTCCATTCTGTTTTCCATAATGGTTGAGCCATTTGTATTTCTTCTAGCAGTGCATAAGAGTTCCATTTTCTCCTCGTCCTTTCCTACACATGTAGTTTTTGTTGTTGTTCTCGATTAACGGTGGGATCCAAAGAGGCATGAGGTAATAACTCACTGTTTGATTTGTATTTCTTTAATGAATGGTGATTTTGAGCATCTTTCATATGTCTATCCATTTGTATATTTTCCTTGGATTATATCCATTAAATCCTTTGTCATGCTAGTTACTTTATGGTTGTTGTTGCATGAGTGCTTTCTATATTATAGATATTAATTCCTTTTGCTCTAGAGGCTTTGCAAAAAAAAAATGTCCTTTTATTACACAGGTTGACTTTTTATCACTGTTTCTTTAGAATAATTTTCTCTGAATGCTATATGCTTCAATATTTTGTGTTTTATTTCATTAGTTTCCACATAATTACTGGTTATTTTTTAATTTGATTTTCACCCACTGATTGTTCAAGAGTATGTTGTTCAGTTTCCAAATATTGGTGGAATTTCCAATTTTCCATCTGCTATTCATTCCTAGTTTCATTCCATTGTGGTCAAAAAGATACTGTATGAATTTAATCTTAAATTTCTTATGAATTGTTTTGTAGACTAACAGGTTGTCTCGAGTAGAGAATGCTCCATGTGTGATTTCTGCTTTTGTTTGGTGGAGTGGTCTATATATGTCCATTATATGCAACTAGTCTGTAATGTTGTTCAAGTGCTGTCCTTATTGAACTTGAATGTGGTCTTTGTATCCAGGTAAAGTGAGGTATTAACCTCTATTTTTATGATGCTGTTTATTTCTTCGTTCAATTCTATCTTGTGTGCATCACATATATGGGATCTTTGATATTATAGATGCCCTTATAATTGTTATAGTATCTGGGCAATTTCACTCATTTCAAAACAAAGTCCTTTTTTTTCCTTTCTGACTCTCCATCAACTTAATTTGTATTTGTCTGATATTAGCATGGTCACTCATGCCCTCTTTTGGTTTCCATTTGCATGAGATCTTTTTACATACTTTTCCTTGCATCTTATGTGTGTCATTAGATTTTATGTGACTCTCTTGTAGACAGGAGGTTGTTGGATATTGTGTTTTATTCACTCAGCCAATTTGTGTCTTTTAATGAAGGGAGTTTAATTTACTTAGAGTCAAAATAATTACTGAGAGGGAAGGACTGCTGCTGCTGTTTCAGTTTTCTGTAATTCGTGTGGCTATTTTATCCCACTTTTCCTCTTACTGTGTCCCATTATGTTTATTTTATGTTTGTAATGACATTCTTTGGTATCATTCTTATTTCATTTTTATGAGTTCTGTAAGTTTGTTTGTTGATCATGGGAATACATAAAATCTCTCAAAGCTGTAACAAACCATCTTAACCTGATATTGGTAATAGCCTACAAAACTCTACTACCTGTCACTTCCACCTCTGTACCCACTTTGTTACCCTTATCCCAGCTTCTCTATTTTATGTGCTGTATTCTACAATTTAGATACATCATTTTTATGGGGTCTTCTGCATTGTGGCAGGTGCTGGACTCAGGTCTTTGAGGGGTTCACCTGCATTCTTATTGTGCACATGTGGCGTTTTGGCACTAGGAAAGACAGAAGCCGGAGAGGGTATCAAAAACTAGGTGTAATAACAACACTGGTCAGAGGGAGAACTAGTCTGTTCATACACGCTGGTCCCAGTTCATCTGAACTGTGAACTCAGGTGTGTGCACGGTTGAGTTGGGATTCAATGCTGGTGTTCTGGATACGTGGCCTGATGAAGGGAGGAGCACATGACTGCAAGGTTTTGGTCCTGAGCAGGGCTGTGTGTGCCAGAAGTCCTCTCTGTGCATGTATAGCACTGGGTGGGAAACTATCTGTGCAGGCACTGTGGGAAGCCATTAACAAAGATGAAGTCTGGGCAAGTGAAGGTAGAGTCGCATTGGTAGCTAATGTGCATGTGCAAAAGGGGGCGGGGAGGGAAAGATGTCACAGGGCGTCAGCTGCCCGTTTACAACGTGGGATGGAGGTTTATGCCTCATGAGAAAGTGCTCAAAATGAGGTGATACTGTGTGTATTAAAAGATGAACTGATGTATATTCAAATTTTCAAGAGTTATTTTGACCAGTTATTTGTCTATTCAAGTGTTTAGGCATGCTCCACCTGCAAGAGCTAGCAGTGAGGTTTTTATAGAGAGGTTGTGGAAGTACAGGAAGGATAGTGTTTGATTGGATATACCTTAAGCAGTTGCCTTATTTTTGGAAGGCCTTGTTGACTGTAATTGTTCTTTTCTTCTAACCAGCGCATTGACGGTAAATTAAGTTATGGTTTGCCTACAGAAGCTGCTGAGGCATTTGAGCCACCTGATTTTTTTTTTTTAATGTTTATTTTTGAGACAGAGCATGAGTGGGGGAGGGGCATAGACAGAGACACAGAATCTGAAACAGTTGAGCCACCTGATTCTAATGGCTTCCCTGTTTAACAGAGGACATGTAGTTGGTAGTATATTATAGGGTTTTTTTTTAAATATCAGTTTGCAAGGGTAATATTCAATTGCATAATTCCATAAACATGAATGTTGCAACAAGGTCTCCTTTACAGTTACTGTGAGGTATGATGTGTTTTTGTGTTGCAGTAAATCCATTTCTAGTAGTGTGAAAAGACCCCTTTGTGTAGCATTAAGGTAAACCATTTGATCCACATTAAGTCTCATATGACCATAACATTGAACCAGGTACAAATATTTTAGTGTCTGTGTGTGTTATGCAATTTCAGAGTATATATGAAATTGCATAAGAGGGATGATTTAACTCAATCTCACCAATGGTTATGTCTCAAGATCTGAAGTTTATAATTTTCATTTTACAGTTAATGATATGCCTGTGTGGAGTTGTTTTCTATCACTGCCATATCCAGTTGCACATAGGTAGGAAAGTAATAAAAAAGTAATTCTTTTATTAACAAGTCTGAATTTCAGTGGACTTGGCTGGGCTTTCTGTTTAGGGCCCTATATGGTTAAAAATCAAAGTTTCATGAGGTATTGGATCTTCTCAGGAGCCTCTAGGTCACCAGTCACTCCCAGGACCTTTGAGATTGTTGGCAGAATCCATTTTCTTCTCATGGTTTCCACATGATCTCTTCCATGGTCAAACCTTGCGCATGGTATCCTCAAAGAAGCGAAAATGTTGAGTCTCACTGTTTACTCAAATTTTGCCTGTGGTCCTTTACTGTCTATTCAATTGAAAGGATTACTGGGTATTTTATAGAAGCAAGTTATTGCCTTATGTGCTGAAATTATAAATTGTGTCATATGTAAATCAGAGAATTAATGAGTAGGATGAATTTTTGCCCTCCACATGAACACCTGCAAATTTCATCACCCCAGATCTCTCCTCCTGCCTCCTCTCTACCCTTCTTGTGACCTCAATCTCTCTATCCCTGGGACCATTAGATTTGCATGAAACCTAACTTTTTCCCTGCAAATGACCCTCCTAGTCTTCTTCACTGTTCATCTATAAGGTGAATTTTACTTATTTTTGGTGCACTTTAGACCTCTAGACCAAAAGCTGATTTGCCTGATCCTAGCACCCTCAGCCCAAACATCCTCCTTTTTCCATTGCCATTTATCTTCCCTCCCATTCCAATGACTTCAGCCCATTTTTTATGTCCACTGCCCTCAATGTCCCAGGCATCAATTATCAGGAGTCCTTAGTTTCCTCATGAACCTGCACCTAATACCAACAAACCTATACTCCCTGATACTTTCTCATGGGCCCTTCAGCCTACTGATGCCCACTGTTGGACAAACTCTGATGGTGCCCTTTATGTTCTCCACACATCATCTTTCCTTCCCACCCTTTATCTCAGTTTGGAGCACTGAATACCCCCAAGACTCCATTCACAAGCCAACTATCTTCCTTCTACCCCCTTGTTCTTCAACCCTTCATAGGCAGAAAGGTTTGTGTGCCTTTGACCCAACTTTTTCCTCATCCATGATCCCTTTCCTAGGATTTCCTTCACCCTCTTACTCCCTCTCCAAACATATCAATCATATACTTAATGTCCCTGTATACACCCCCAACCTTAAATCCTGTACTGCACTTTAACCCTTGATAACATTTAACTAGTCCCTTTTAGCCCTGTTATGGATTACATAGTGTGCCTCAAATACATATGCTTAAGTCATAACCCTCAAGTTCCTGTAAATGTAAACTTATTGGGCAATAGGATCTTTGCAGATGTAATCAAGTAAAATGAGGTAATACTAGAATCAGGTCAACTCTAACCCAATAACTGGTATCCTTATTGAGGAAAATTTAGAGACACTCTGAAGGATGTGTGATGATGAAGGCAGGGACTGAGTGATGCATCTACTGTCCAGGCTAGGCCAAGGAGAGCTGACAGTCCCCAGAAGTTAGAAGAAAGACTCAATTCTTGAGATAAAGTATGGCCCTGCCAACAGTTCAAACTTCTAAGAACCTCCAGAACTGTGAGACAGTAATTTCTCAGTGTGTTTAGACGCTGACTTGTGGTACTGTGTGACAGGAGCCCTAGGAAACTAACACAGGTCCTGTCTTCTCTTTCCCTGTGCCTCTATTACCCCAAGCCTCTAGGGTCTTTGCAACTCCATTTATCTCTGTGCCCTCTTTCTTACCCCCACTGTATCACTCCTCATTTTCATGCCACACATCTCCACCTAAGGTGGCAGTGCTGCTTACTTCCAGGGGCACACGTTGTATCATCCTAGATTATATTGTTAAATGTATACATCGTACCATAATCCTGATTTTTGTCTTTAGTGGAAGATATACACCAGTGCATACTTGAAAATGCTGTGTATTCTCAGTCTCAATATTCTAATTTATAAGATTATATTTACCAAGTAAGCACATACCACTTGCTAGACGGTCCATTCTAGAGAACATCGTAATTACCTGTAAATTTCAGAGGTGCTTTTTGCTACTCACCTATGTCTGTGTCCAGACTGTCTCCATATTCTCAAACTTCAACATTAGCTCTTTGCTGGGTCTCCAGCCTACTGGTCTTTGCAGACTTTAGAATTTCCAGCTCTCACAACCATGTTAGCCAATTCACTAAAGAAGTCTTCCCCTCTTCTCTATATATGCAGACATATAATGAGAGATAGATACCTATTTCTATATATGATAAGCCATACTTCTATATAGGTCTATAGAAATATAGATACAAAAATACATATATAGATTTCTATTGATTATTCTATTGATTATTTCTTTGGAGAAAACTAATATGGATTTTAGCATATGTACATTTCCTTCATCCAAAATCTGTTGAACTTGACTCACGCAAATAATTATACATGTCATGTCTAATTTGAAAAACCTTCCTTCCCATGTGCTTTTCAAAATTTTTGTGGGGCACCTGAGTGGCTCAATTGGTTGAGTGTCTGACTTTGGATCAGGTCATGATCTCATGGTTCAGGAGTTTGTCTCACATCAAGCACTCTGCTGTCAGTGCAGAGCCTCCTTTGGATCCACTGTTCCCCTCTCACTCTGCCCCTCCCCCCGCTTATTTGCACGCACTCTCTCCCTCCCTCTTAAAAATAAACATTGTATTAGCATAAAAATGAAAACAGAAGTTAAATCCTAAACTCCATTTGAAATTTTACACTTATGTGTTTAATGAATATTTGAATTTATGTAGTCTTTGATATTTGTCCTTAATACCAACCAGGTGGTCTTGTGCAGAAATTTATTTGAGGTTCTTTTTATACAGATTAGGATATAATTTACATGTTGAATAATTTACCTACTTAATGTGTACAATTGATGGGTTTTTAACCAATTCATATGTAGAAGCAAGCAAGCCATTGTTAATTTTAGGACATTTCATCACCTCCTAAAGAAACCTCATACTCTTCAGCTATCACCACCCTCTTATCCTTATGACTAAGTGACCACTCATCTGTTTAACTTTTTTTCAGTGAGATATTGACATTTAACATTATGTTAAAATGTTTTGCAATATATAAGTTAACATTCACATCACATCACAACTATAAATTTTTTGTGATAAAAATTTAACGCTTCCCATTATACCAATTTTCAAATAGGCAATACAGTCTTGTTCATCATAGACAATATGTATTGTATATATACACCACATTATCTACTCCTCTGACAATGGACGTGTTATCTCCATGTCTTGGCTGTTATGGTGCATGTTATTTTTTACGTTAGTGAATACTGACTTCATTTCATGCTATTGTAGTCAGGAAAGATGGTTGACAAGATTTCAGTCTTAAATTTATTAAAACTGTTTTCGTGGACCAACATATAATCTGTACCAGATAATGTTACACATACACATGAGAATGTTTTTTCGTTTGTTTTGGTTTTTTTTTTTGCTATTGGATGGATATTTGTAACTCCATCTGCTTAATGTCACTGAAGTCTGAGGTCTCCTTATGGATTTTCTGTCTGAATAATCTACCCATTATTCAAGGTGCAGTATCAAAGTCCCCTGCTATTGTATTACTGTCCACTTCTTCTTGTCTGCTAATAGTTGCTTTATGTATTTAGGTGCTTTTATCATCGGTGCATAAGTATTTATATGCTTTTATTGAATGGACTCCTTTATAGACTCCTTTATTTTTTTTTATTAGGGAAAGCAAGTTATATAGTGATCTTTTATTGTTGTGCAAATAGATATATCTTCAAACAAAATTACTTTTTTAAAAGTAAGTGACTCATGTATCCAAATTTTGGTCAAAGCAACAATATTCCAATGCACAAAGAGATTATTATTTACTTCAAGGACCAAAAAGCTAACAATTGTACTTCTCATTTCTGTTACATTAAAGCTGTAGGTTTGTATATGTTTGTTGCTATCTTTCTCCAACATTAAAGGAATAAATGTTTTATATTTAGTGAATATGTATATGATGTATAAAACATTTTGTCCATATAATGTAGTCTAAAAAGTGTGAACTAAGTAGAATGTATATCTTCTCATAAGAAAGCCTTACATTTCAGAAAGAACCCAACCTGAAATAAATCCATATTGCAAAAATGACCCATAAAAAGTCAATCATTTGCAATTGTGTACAAACTTCCCAGAAATTAATATCAGAAATCTTACTGAGGGGGTATTATACTAACCTATCTGAAAGGACAAATAATCTATTTGGCAACGTTAGAAAGCAGATAACAATGTAAATTAAATAACATGAAAAAATATGCAAAGTATAATAGCAAGATGTTAGAAAAAAATACTGTGAAAAAGATTTATTAACCTGTGCAAGTTGGTTTTGATCAATTGCCTGCTTGGTAGAGTAAATTACCAAGATTTTCTTTCCAACAGTATTTCCCCACACCCATCAAATTCTGGAAGCAATACGTTTTTCTCAAATTGTCATCCAGTGTTCTTTTTTGTCCCCAACTCTCTAAACACAGAAATAGGTTTTGAATCTCAACTAACCATTCAAGGGAGACAGAAGATAGAGATGTTCATAAACACTACACAAGCTAGGGGTGCCTGGGTGGCTCAGTCAGCTAAGTGTCCAACTTTGGCTCAGGTCGTGTCTCATGGTTCATTAGGTCAAGATCAGCATCAGGCTCTCTGCTGTGAGCAGAGAGCCTGCTTTCAATCCTCTGTCTCCCTCTCTCTCTCAAAAATAAGTAAACATTTTTAAAAATTATACAAGCTGCAATTGAGGTAGCTGGACAAACATCACCATTTATGTGAAAAGGTGTTGGTTTTAAAAGTGGTAAGACTACATGAGATATATGCACTCATGTATATAGTTATACACACACACATATTTGTGCCCTTCAAAACCAAAATTGGGGAAAACTTTATTGCCATTCTGTCAACCACTTAACTAAAAATGTTCAGAAAGTGATCCCTTTATTTTATACTGACATTCACTGTGTCTTAGAGCAATCTTAAAATCTATTTTGTCTAATGTAAGCATAGCTACCCCCACTTTCTTGTGGTTTCTATTTGTATGAAATATCTTTTTCCCCGCCTAGACTTACATCTGAGTGTGTTTCCAAATCTAGAGTCTCTTGAAGGAGGCATACAGTTGGGTCTTGTATTTCTTTCCATCCAGCCAATGTATATCTTCTGATTGGAGAATTTAGTCCCTTTACATTTAAGTATTGATACAGGTATGGAGTTGATACAGGTATGGAGTTACTGTTGTCATTCTCCTCCTTGTTTTCCAGCTGTTCTAGAATCATTGGCCCCTTTCTTCCTCATTTGCTCTTTACCTTTGTAATTTGATAATTTTCTAGAATGGTAAACTTCAGTTCTTTTCTCTTTTGTGTATCTACTACAGGTTTTTGCTTTGTGGTTATAATGAGGCTCTATGAAGACATCTTACAAGAGTCTATTTTAAGTTGTTAACAGCTTATGTTGCATACTAAAACTCTTAAAGTCCTTAAAAGTGAAAATACAATGGCATGTCATTTTAGGAAAGAGTTAGCTATTCTCTTTCTGATATCTGTAAAGATTTCATCATTTCAACCATTATTTTTCCCTGCCCCTGTCACTTCTCTCTTTGTATGTGCTCTTCCATCAGCACCACCACCACCCTGTTCTTTGCTTGTAGCTGGTGTTTCTGGTTTTTTGCTTTGGGTTTTTTTCTTCCTTTTTATTATTTATTTGTATGTTTTGGTTTGCTGTCTGTTTTCCTTTCCAGGGCTACATCAAGGAACAAATCAAAGCACAACTGGTGGAGAGTCCAAATCATCACTACGAGTCAGGAAATAAAATAACCAAAGTCACAACAACAGAGAGCAATTAACACTCTCCAAAAAAACAGCTCCTAAAGGGCCAGGCCCTGGACAGTGTATGACCCCCCCCCCCCCCATTAACAGGGCAGTGCTCACAGGTGCAGAGCACATAACAAGGTTTTAAATACATAAAGGAGACAAAACTACCCAAAATGATGAAACAGAAGAATCCTCCTCAAAAGAAACTCCAGGAAGAAATGATAGCAAAAGAATTGCTTAACACAGATATAAGCAATATAACTGAACAAGAATTTAGAATAATAGTCATAAGATTAAAGCTGAGCTTGAAAAAAGACAGAGAATCTATTGCTGCAGAGATCAAGGAATTAAAAAATAGTAATGATTAATTAAAAATGCTATAAATAAGGTACAAAATAAAATGGAGGTGGTCACAGCATGGCTTGAAGAGGCAGAGGGGAGAACAGGTGAAATAGAGATAAAGTTATGGGAAAGGATGAAGCCAAGAAAAAAAGAGATTAAAAATTCTGGATCATGAGAAGAGAATTAGAGAACTAAGTGACTCAATGAAATGGAACAAAATTCATACCACAGGAGTTCCACAAGAAGAGAGAAAGGGGCCAAAGGTGTACGTGAACAAATCATAGCTGAGAACTTCCCCAATCTGGGGAATGAAATAGACATTGAAATCCAGGAGACACAGAGAACTCCCTTCAGAAGTAACTTGAATTGATCTTCTGCACAACATATCAGAGTGAAACTGGCAAATACAAGGATAAATAGAGAATTCTGAAAGCAGCTAGGGATAAACAGGCCTTAACATAAAAAGGTTGACACATACGGGTAGTAGCAGACCTATCTACTGTCACCTGGCAGGCCAGAGGGGAATGGCAGGAAATCTTCAATGTGAAAACAGGAAAAATATGCAGCCAAGAATCCTTCATCCAGCAACCCTGTCATTCAGAATAGAAGGAGAAATAAAGGTTTTCCCCAAAAAAACCTGAAGGAATTCATCACCACTAAACCAGCCCTACAAGAGAGCCTAAGGGGGATTCTGTGAGTGAAATGTTGCAAGGACCACAAAGGACCAGAGACATCACTACAAGCATGAAACCTACAGACATCACAATGACTCTAAACCCATATCTTTCTATAATAACACTGAATGTAAATGGACTAAATGCTCCAACCAAAAGACATAGGGTTTAAGAATGGATAAAAAAAAAAAATCTATAATTTGCTGTCTACAAGACTCATTTTAGACCTGAGGACACCTTCAGATTGAAAGTGACAGATACAACTATCTGTCATGCTACTGGAAGTCAAAAGAAAGCTGGAATAGCTATGCTTTTATCTAGACAAACTAGACTTAAATTAAATGTTGTAATAAGAGATGAACAAGGGCATTATATAATAATTACAGGGTCTATCCATCAGGAAGAGCTAACAATTATAAATGTCTATGCGCCGGGGCGCCTGGGTGGCGCAGTCAGTAAAGCGTCCGACTTCAGCCAGGTCACGATCTCGTGGTCTGTGAGTTCGAGCCCCGCGTCGGGCTCTGGGCTGATGGCTCGGAGCCTGGAGCCTGTTTCCAATTCTGTGTCTCCCTCTCTCTCTGCCCGTCGCCCATTCATGCTCTGTCTCTCTCTGTCCCAAAAATAAATAAACGTTGAAAAAAAAATTAAAAAAAAAATGTCTATGCGCCAAATACAGGAGCCCCCAAATATATAAACAATCACAAACATGAGCAACCTTGTTGATAAGAATGTGGTAATTGCAGGGGACTTTAATACTCCACTTACAACAATGGATAGATCATCTAGACACAGGATAGATAAAGAAACAAGGGCCCTGAATGATACATTGGATCAGATGGACTTGATACATTTAGAACTCTGCATCCCAAAGCAACAGAATATACTTTCTTCTTGAGTGCATATGGAACATTCTCCAAGATAGATCACATACTGGGTCACAAAACAGCTCTTCATAAGTATACAAGAATGGAGATCATACCATGCACACTTTCAGACCATAATGCTATGAAACTTGAAATCAACCACAGGAAAAAGTCTGGAAAACCTCCAAAAGCATGGAGGTTAAAGAACACCCTACTAAAGAATGAATGGGTCAACCAGACAATTAGAGAAGAAATTAAAAAATATATGGAAACAAATGAAAATGAAAATACAACAATCCAAATGCTTTGGGATGCAGTGAAGGCAGTCCTGAGAGGAAAATACATTGCAATCCAGGCCTATCTCAAGAAACAAGAAAAATCCCAAATACAAAATCTAACAGCACACCTAAAGGAAATAGAAGCAGAACAGCAAAGGCAGCCTAAACCCAGCAGAAGAAGAGAAATAATAAAGATCAGAGCAGAAATAAACAATATAGAATCTAAAAAAACTGTAGAGCAGATCAATAAAACCAAGAGTTGCTTTTTTGAAAAAATAAACAAAATTGATAAACCTGTAGCCAGGCTTCTCAAAAAGAAATGGGAGATGACCCAAACAGATAAAATCATGAATGAAAATGGAATTATTACAATCAATCCCTCAGAAATACAAGCAATTATCAGGGAATACTATGAAAAATTATATGCCAACAAACTGGACAACCTGGAAGAAATGGACAAATTCCTAAGCACACACTTCCAAAACTCAAACAGGAAGAAATAGAAAACTTGAACAGACCCATAACCAGCGAAAAAATTGAATCAGTTATCAAAAATCTCCCAACAAATAAGAGTCCAGGACTAGATGGCTTCCCAGGGGAGTTCTACCAGATATTTAGGGCAGAGATAATACCTATCCTTCTCAAGCTATTCCAAAAAATAGGGAAAGAAAACTTCCAGACTTATTCTATGAAGCCACCATTACTGTGATTCCCAAACCAGACAGAGATGCAGTAAAAAGAGAACTACAGGCCAATATCCCTGATAAATATGGATGCAAAAATTCTCAACAAGATACTAGCAAATCGAATTCAACAGCATATAAAAAGAATTATTCACCATAATCAAGTAGGATTCATTCCTGGGCTGCAGGCCTGGTTCAACATTTACAAATCAATCAATGTGATACATCACATTAATAAAAGAAAAGAACCATATGATCCTGTCAATCGATGCAGAAAAAGCCTTTGACAAAATTCAGCATCCTTTCTTAATAAAAACCCTTGAGAGTGTCGGGATAGAAGGAACATACTTAAACATCATAAAAGCCATTTATGAAAAGCCCACAGCTAGTATCATCCTCAATGGGGAAAAACTGAGAGCTTTCCCCCTGAAATCAGGAACACGACAGGGATGTCCACTCTCACCTCTGTTGTTTAACATAGTGTTGGAAGTGCTAGCATCAGCAATCAGACAACAAAAGGAAATCAAAGGCATCAAAATTGGCAAAGATGAAGTCAAGCTTTCACTTGTTGCGAATGACATGATATTATACATGGAAAACCCCATTACTCCACCAAAAGTCTGCTAGACCTGATACATGAATTCAGCAAAGTTGCAGGATACAAAATCAATGTACAGAGATCAGTTGCATTCTTATACACTAACAATAAAGCAACAGAAAGACAAATAAAGAAACTGAACCCATTCACAATTGCACCAAGAACCATAAAATACTTATGAATAAACCTAACCAAAGATGTAAAAGATCTGTATGCTGAAAACTATAGAAAGCTTATGAAGGAAATTGAAGAAGATATAAAGAAATGGAAAGACATTCCCTGCTCATGGATTGGAAGAATAAATATTGTCAAAATGTCAATACTACCCAAAGCTATCTACACATTCAATGCAATCCCAATCAAAATTGCACCAGCATTCTTCTCGAAACTAGAACAAGCCATCCTAAAATTCATATGGAACCACAAAAGGCCCCGAATAGCCAAAGTAATTCTGAAGAAGACCAAAGCAGGAGGCATCGCAATCCCAGACTTTAGCCTCTACTTCAAAGCTGTAATCATCAAGACAACATGATATTGGCACAAAAACAGACACATAGGCCAATGGAATAGAATAGAAACCCCAGAACTAGACCCACAAAAGTATGGCCAACTACTCTTTGACAAAGCAGGAAAGAATATGCAATGGAAAAAAGACAGTCTCTTTAACAAATGGTGCTGGGAGAAATAGCAACATGCAGAAGAATGAAACTAGACCACTTTCTTACACCATTCACAAAAATAAACTCAAAATGGATAAAGGACCTGAATGTGAGACAGGAAACCATCAAAACCCTAGAGGAGAAAGCAGGGGAAGATGTCTCTGACCTCAGCCACAGCAATTTCTTACTTGACACCTCCCCAAAGGCAAGGGAATTAAAAGCAAAAATGAACTATTGGGGCGTCATCAAGATAAAAAGCTTCTGCACTGCAAAGGAAACAATCAACAAAACTAAAAGGCAAACAACGGAATGGCAAAAGATATTTGCAAATGACATATCAGACAAAGGGCTAGTATCCAAAATCTATAAAGAACTCCCCAAACTCCACACCCAAAAAACAAAAAATCCAGTGAAGAAATGGGCAGAAAACATGAATAGACACTTCTCTAAAGATGACATCCAGATGGCCAACAGACACATGAAAAGATGCTCAACGTTGCTCCTCATCAGGGAAATACAAATCAAAACCACACTGAGATACCACCTCACGCCAGTCAGAGTGGCTAAAATGAACAAATCAGGAGACTATAGATGCTGGCGAGGATGTGGAGAAACGGGAACCCTCTTGCACTGTTGGTGGGAATGCAAACTGGTGCAGTCGCTCTGGAAAACAGTGTGGAGGTTCCTCAAAAAACTAAAAATAGATCTACCTATGACCCAGCAATAGCATCCAAGGGATACAGGAGTGCTGATGCACAGGGGCACTTGTACCCCAATGTTTATAGCAGCACTCTCAACAATAGCTAAATTATGGAAAGAGCCTAAATGTCCATCAGTTGATGAATGGATAAAGAAATTGTGGTTTATATACACAAAGGAATGCTACCTGGCAATGAGAAAGAATGAAATATGGCCTTTTGTACCAACGTGGATGGAACTGGAGAGTGTTATGCTAAGTGAAATAAGTCATACAGAAAAGGACAGATTCCATATGTTTTCACTCCTATGTGAATCCTGAGAAACTTAACAGAAGATCATGGGGGAGGGGAAGAAAAAAAATAGTTAGGGAGGGAGCCAAACCATAAGAGACTCTTAAAAACTGAGAATAAACTGAGGGTTGATGGGGGTGGGAGGGTGGGTGATGGGCATTAAGGAGGCCACTTGGGATCAGCACTGGGTGTTGTATGGAAACCAATTTGACAGTAGATTTAATATTTAAAAATAAATAATAAAAGGATCTCTCTTCTAAAAAATAAAAATAAAAAAATAAACCATATTACAAAGCCATAGTTATCAACATAACATCCTTCAGACATAATGACAGGCATAGAATAATGGACAAGTAATGATGAGCTAGACCTGACTTCTCCACGTTAATGTTTATGACAATGAACTGAAGACCTCATTAAATTCATATTGTGACTGTGATTTCTGACTGGGGTGTGAATTTCCATATTTCTCTCAAATTGCGAGTGACGCTACATAGTCATTTCAAGAGACATGATTTTAATTCCAAAAGAAAACAAAAAAGGAAAAAAGAAAAAAGGAACAAATCATGATGACTTTGAAATTAAAGATTATTGTGGAAAGTACAAGTTGTGACCTCAAGAACAGTAACAACAATTTTCCTTGAACATTTCCTACACAGTACAAACCATTCTAACACTTTTTCATAAATTCCCCCAGGAATCCATGGTGACCGATGTGAACGTCTGATGTGATTTTCATCTTTCACAAGAATATGTTGGAAAAACTGTAGTCATAGCGGAGCTTGAGTTTTAGCTCAGATTGTCTGACTTTGAATTTGTCTAATGGAACACACAGACCACTATACAGAGGAAACCCTAAAAGAAGGTTCAGAGTAGGTTTCAAACTGAAAGAGGTAACACAAACATGACTGAACCACAGACCTCATCAACCAAAAGAGGGCAGTAAAGATACAACACAAAATATGAAAATTACAAAAAAAACAACAACAAAAAAACAAAAAAAAAACCCAAGTGTGATAGAATTAAACTGTTTTGGTCACTGAAACCAAAAAATGTTTTCAGGGGCTTAAAACGTACAGATCTATTTGTGGTGGAAGCTTTTTGTGTCCCCCCCAACACACCACAGAGACCAATCCTCACATTGATATAATGGACATAGCTATTATTTGTGAATTCCCTAGGGTTTTCAAAGTTCTGCCTCATTGATCTTTTCTGCTGAATTATATTTTACATATTTAAGACAGTTGTGTATATACGATGCATATTTTTTTTTCTAGAGCAACAGCGAAGTGACAAGGAACAGTCCATCTGTGACATGAGTATAGAATCCAATGGAAACTTTCAGCAGCAAGGCCTGATTTACAAATTCCACTTCCTACACTAGTATCTCCAGCAAACATGAGAGAGCCTTCATTTTCTAAAGAGACTAAAAACAACATGACTCACAGAAGCGAATTTCCAGCTTCAATGAGGTGATTTATGCACATCTTTCAGTAAATCCTCCCAAGGAATTTAACGTTACATGGGAAAAAAATATTAACCTATCATGGAGGGATCTTGCTGAGAGCAGAGAGCAAATGAAGTGCAGAGACCCGTGATGATTCACAAAGGTGTCAGGTGCCTAGCATTCTTGAAAGGGCATATAATAACTGCTAGGAAATACATGTCCAGAGCAGCAAGTAAGTAAATCACAATCTAAAAGTAAACATGCAAACATGTTGACAGGAGTCCCAGTTCTGCTGCTGACTGATGTCTAATGTTTTTCTCTCAGGATGAGATGTTTTTTTCATCTCAGGATGTTCTTGTATTCTTTCCTCAGTGTGCCCAGAGCAAGGTACCTCTCCATACAAATGTTTGGGGCGCCTGGGTGGCGCAGTCGGTTGAGCGTCCGACTTCAGCCAGGTCACGATCTCGCAGTCCGTGAGTTCGAGCCCTGCGTCGGGCTCTGGGCTGATGGCTCGGAGCCTGGAGCCTGCTTCCGATTCTGTGTCTCCCTCTCTCTCTGCCCCTCCCCCGTTCATGCTCTGTCTCTCTCTGTCCCCCAAAAAAATAAATAAATAAAAATAAAAAATAAAAAAAAATAAAAATGTTATTCATCCAGTCAGATAGAAGAGGAAAGGCAGAGTTTATTTAATGCCAACTGAATCTATGGTTCCCTTACCTCATTTGTCTCTCAGGTTTAACCAAAGAACGATAAAAATGTGAATCCTTTCGAGGTGGTGGAAAAAGAGAGGGAAGAGGCACACCTCAAGTGGGAACCAACAGGTTCAATCAAGTGTCCACAAAATCCAGCTTGAGTTCAGTCATGGGCACTAAGTGTGTTTACAAATGAAACAAAATCACAAAATACTTCTATAATCAGAAGCTCACTGCCCCTTCTAGGCTATAGAACGTATGTCACAGGCCTGCATCACAGGAAATGAACAGTTTCAAAGGATGCTTAAACACGGGGAAGAGGACAAAATAGGTGAGCCTAAGGCCCTTCTCTCTCCTCTTTTCATTCAAGCTGCCTCCACCCTTGCATGGAGAACTTGGTCAACCACTTTTATTTCTCCTCCTTCTAGTCACCATGCCAAATATATTCTTGGAAATAGTTGCCTCTTTTACCCAGTAATGCAGGTACAACTGCTTCTGATTGCAATGTTGGATTTCTTAGCTTGGAGACTATAAATTCCATAGCCTTTAAAAATATCAAGTTTTCCGTCCTTTTAGTAACTCCCACAGCTTCATGCTACAGGGTGTCTTGTGTTTTCAACTCAGGTTTCTTTCCAAAATCTGACTTTGACTAAAATGAGCATAGACATGAAGTTTAGTTGCTCTTTGGCATTTTCCCAAAAGGACCCACTTATACAGAAAAGCCTTCAGAAGACATGTACCCATTATTACAGGCACTTTAGGAGAGGAGAGATGAGACAGAGCACACGGCAGGGCAGACAATTTGAGAAGCTCTCACAGAAATTACTGTTCTTCATGTATCTCCTGGACTGCTCAGCCAATGAGGACTCCAGACTCCTCAGATGTTCCTATTCACCTTTCCACTCAGCGAGGCACACTCTCCTCTCTACCACGGCCTACTTTCCTCCAGCAATTTACCTTTATCTCCATTTTGATAAAGATAAATTAGCTTTCCTAAGTCTGCATCTTACTATGAACACCTAGGATGAGCATGATTTAGAGAGTAGGCTAGCTTTCATTACAGGCAACTTCTTAACAAAATGTTTAACCTATACATGTACATGTGGATTGGTATCTAGTTTGTTTTCTCTGTTTTATCTTCAAGTATACTTGACACACAATGTTACAGCAGTTTGGATGTACAACTTGGTCATTTGACAACTCTACAGGGTTAATTAGGCTCACCACAAGTGAGCTACCATATGTCACCATACAGTGCTGTTATAATACCACTGAATGTATTCCCTGTGTCTTAATAAGTCATGGTGATATAATTCCCTAACTGGAAGCCTGTCCTTCCCTATCCCATTTACCAATTTTGCCCATTCTCCCTCCCTCTTCCACCATGGTAACCAGATGTTTCTGCTTTTGTTGTCCTTTCTTACCGTTTGTAACAATGTAGATACTTCTCAGAGTAAGTACTTCTCAGAGTAAGCTCAGCTGGCAAGTATTCACATTAGACATCACTGGGGAAATCTCAATACCCCAAAATAACAGGTATTGAAAAGGAATTTTTGTCCTTCCATTGAACCAATGTGAAATGTGTGTAGAGCATGCTATCCTACTTTATTTTATTGGGTTCTACAACTGATAAAAATCCTCTTTCCACTCAGGTCCAAATGGGTGCATGGACAGCCTAGGCCATGAAACAACATACGGACATCTAGCCTAAAAACTGGGAAGGCTGTTTAGAGCAGAAATATGCTCAGTGCCAGTGACTGGTGACCAGCTTCCCAAGGAATCAGTGCTCTGCACATAGTTTGGAGCAAGACTAGGCTCAACACAGGGCTAAGTGGATGTGAGGGAGGTCTCTGCCAGCTGTGGGTCAGGATCCTTGGAAGGTCACCCATCAAAAATGGATCATACCTATGTTGGGCTTATATACCTGGGATGCCAGTGCTTTTTTTTAATTTTTTTTTCAACATTTTATTTTTATTTTTGGGACAGAGAGAAACAGAGCATGAACGGGGGAGGGGCAGAGAGAGAGGGAGACACAGAATCGGATACAGGATCCAGGCTCTGAGCCATCAGCCCAGAGCCTGACGTGGGGCTCGAACTCACGGACCGCGAGATCGTGACCTGGCTGAAGTCGGACGCTCAACCGACTGCGCCACCCAGGCGCCCCGGGATGCCAGTGCTTTGAGGAACTACCCACATGCCTTGCTGGTTCTATTAGTGTCCAGTAGCCTTTTGCATCTTTAACACCAACTCTGTCATGTGACATCTTCAAGCTATGCCCACAATGTTCCCCACTCCATCAACCTCTACAAAACTGGGCCTGGGAAAGTGCAGTTATCTATGGCACCCAACAGCATCTGCTCCACAGTACCACTAGAAAATTGTTTAATCATGAGAAAAGGATCTGACATTCCTCGATCCCAGAAAACCAGCAGGTTGGTTCCCCAGTTCCCATCTACGTCACATTTGTTCATCACAAGAATTGTCCTATGATCTTGCAGCGATCAAAGAGAGCTTCTTGTCAGAGCTTTCATCACATTTCAGGAGTTTTCCATATTTGTTTTTGTAGGATCTATCTTCCTCTCAAAGTATACTATCCTCATGTTTTATCTGTCCTCATAACTCTCTCCATACCAGTTGCCTGAAGTAATCCTGTAGACAATTGATTGTTTTCCTGTTCCTTCCATTTAAGTGGTGATAAGACTGTACTGAAATATTAGAGATGGCTCATTTGATCCAATTAGCAACCATTTCCCATTATATTAAAAAATTCTAGAGGTGCCTGGGTGGTTCAGTCAGTTTAGCACCTGACTTCAGCTCAGGTCATGATCTCATGGTTTGTGAGTTTGAGCCCTGCATCAGGTTCTGTGCTGACAGTGCAAATCCTGCTTGGGTTTCTCTCTCTTCCCACTCTGTCCCTTCTCCATTCTCTCTTTTTGTCTCCCTACGATGATGAAATAAACTTACAGATTTTTGAAAATTATAAGCTACTAAGAAACAAGAAGAGCCTGCATGGTTTTCATGGCAGGGGGGAAAGTCAATGTAACACAGGAAAGAACACTGTGATGGCTACATCATTGGAATGGAGATGAGGAGACAGACGAACTGGAGAGCATTTGGCAAGAAAGTGAGAAAAATTTTTCCTTCTATAATTCAGAGTCACTTGTGCAGCCTAGGTCAGATGTCCTTCCCCATAAGAAGAATTTATGCCAATGCTTCAGCCTAGATGTTTATTAAATCTCTTATCTTGGGCTGCATCATCACTCTTAACAGAATACTGTTTGCTTCCTATATTTAGAACATCTACTAAGCCCTCAGCACTGTGCATGTTTGTTTCCTTCAAATAGAGGTGAACACAACCCATGACTCATGAATCTCCAAGTTTTCACCTCATCAAATTTTTTTCACTAAAGTGAATACCTTGGATGAGGTCACTCCCAAGAAGGGAAAGAAATAGTAACTAAAGAAATCTTATTCAGTGTTCTTCTCCAACTGAGTAGGAAGGAAATGTATCAAATAAATTACATGGACTTTAATATGCTCCCTATAGAATTACTCCCATATTCAAGTTAATATTTGAACACTGTATCATTTCATGCAAGAGAATCTTAAAATCCCTGTGCCACTCATAGAAGCAAAAGTTCATGGAATGTGGAAATAGAATAGATTCTACAAGAATATTAACCAGGTAGACAAGACAGGATTTGCATGGGGAGATTCTCAAACCAAGATATGCAGAGATTTAGGAGACATAAATTCAATACAAACAATGTAGAGAAGTATTCCTGTTTTTATAAATCCATAACATTTTGGTTGTCAGGAAATTATCAGTTTTAAGATTTAAAATATCCTCATTTCAACAAATATTCCCATTCCCTCTAAAGATCTTGGTTTGCATACACATGTATTCTTCTTCCTTATTAGTACTGTTATTCCAAAATCCATCTTTAGCTTAACATAATATATTGCATTCTGTGCATTTCAAAACTGTAAAAATCTGGGTTCCTTATGCTCACAAAAACTACACTAAAAAAAAAAAAACAGAACAAAACACATAGGTTAAGACTTCAAATAGTGACTAAGAATCTGTAGAGAGGTCTTAGATTTGTAGTGAATTTGTTTAATTAACAGTTGTTAAGTAGAACCGCTGTGCATCATTTTGTGAGCCAAGGATCAATAAACAAAAAAGAAACAATTTACTACTCATAGGCCATGGAGGATGTGTACAATATGTCATGAGGGGCAAGATGTAGAGGTTAAGGTTGAGTGCAGGCAGAGAGATTGTCAGGAATTGGGCAGATGCCTTTTTGGGGGTGCATGGTTGGAGGGCCGTGGAGCTCCTGGGCTAAGTCTAGAATGCACAGTTGACCTCAAAATCAGTGGAGAATGGCAGATGCTCTCTGCAGGGGTCCTCTCTAAAGGATGTGCAAGGTGAATATACTGAGAGTGGGCACTCTTATACAAATGATGATTAGGGAATTCCTATCAGGAACTTCTGTTTGCTTGTGACTGTGGGGCTGTTATCTAGTGAGTTTGCTATTGGGTGGAGCTAGAGTCAGTTCAAACCCCCTGCAGCCAGACTGTTTATACAAAATGGATTGCAAGGCAGCAGTATCCAGGAATAGTTCAGCTACATTCTCAATAATACTCCTATGTCATCCTTATTAAAAGCTCCTAATGCCCCATCACTTACAAAAAGGAAGATATAATATGTAAACTTTGGGAAAATTAACTTCAAATAATTTGAGGTTTAAGGCCACTGGGCAAAGAGATCATTCGTGATAGCATCCCACTGCTTAAACAAGTACCAGTGACTCTTGAATAATGCAGGGGTTCAGTGTACCCACCACCCACGCAGTTGAAAATCCGGGTACAAGTTTGACTCCCCAACACATCAATTTAATAGTCTACTAATGAGAAGAAAAGTAGTCAATTAAAATATACTTCACATTTTATAGGTGTTCATTATGGTATTCCTACCATCAAGGAAACTCATCAAAAGAAAATATTAAGGAAATCAAAAGGAAGAGTACATACATTTACACTACTGTACTATAAATAAATGTTCCTGTAAGTTGGACTCACACAGTTCAAACCCATGTTGGACAAGGGTCAAGTGTACTTTGTGTTCCTGTTTACCTGCAACCTTGATGAAGATGGGGCAGGCTAAGGTTGCAGCAGGACACCACTTCTTTCATTATAAATCAGAGTTAACATATAAAAATCCATTCTGGCTTATTAATGAACAGATATTAATTTCAAATGTACTCTTAAGAAACCACTGCAAAATCACTGTATGATCCTTGGTCAAAATGCACATTAAAGTCTTTCAAGAACCATTCTTTTTCCCCATATGTATTGATTTGTGAGTTGTACTTTCCATGATGTTCGAATTAAGGCTAATTATGGAGTAAAAGTAGATTGATAATCATCTTTCACCCCTTTACAGAAGAGTTAGCTATACTTTCCTCAGATATCTGTGAAAATCTCTTTATTCCAACTACATAACTAATATTCTTCACTTGTAATAAATGCTATTATGAAGATATACTCAGATCTTTATGAGCTGCTACTGTATTTTTTCTATACACTAACTGGCAAAACATTTAAATTCAGAATGTTTCTGTCTCACTTGCATGCAAAGAATGATACCCTGAATACTTCTTGGTGACTGATATCATTGTTATATATCAATCACAAAAAGCATCCCCATGTAGACTTCCTTCACATGTAGTACCTAACAGTGTCCTTAATCTTCCAAGTCAAAGTAGCTAAGCATGTATTTCCCATCATAAAAGAGCCCCTCGTGTCTGTGAGACAACAGTCAAATCATTTTGCATGACATAAGCAATAAAGCCATAGCATGAGATGATCTATGAGTAAAACTAATAAAATATGCCATGCAGGGGCACCTGGGTGGCTCAGTCGTTTGAGCGTCCGACTTTGGCCTAGGTCATGATCTTGCCATTTGTCAGTTGGAGCCCCACATCCGGCTCTGTGCTGACAGCTCAGAGTCTGGAGCCTGCTTCAGATTCTGTGTCTCCCTCTCTCTCTGTCCCTCCCCTGCTCTCGCTCTGTCTCTGTCTGTCTCAAAGGTAACTAAACATTAAAAAAAATTTTTTTTAATAATAAAATATGCCATGCAAAAAAAAAAAGCCCTCAGATATGGTCGATAGAAGAAAAGAATAATTATCCTTCTCCAGATATCCATTACCCCTTGATCCTTTCAGGCATCTCCAAAATATAGCTGATCAAGAACATGGGTTTAAACAGTGTGCATCCATTTATACAGAGATTACTTTAAATATAAATCCAATGAACTACTGTAAATATGTTTTCATTATAGGTTCCTTAATCTTTTGTTTTCTCAAGCTTACTTAATTATAACAATACCATTTATAATACAGACAACAAAGAAAAGAATGCGATGATTCACTGGCAATGTTCTAGGTAAGGCTTCAGGTCAACAATATGGATTCATTCCTAGACTACAGGGCTGGCTCAATATTTACAAATCAATCAACGGGATACATCACATTGATAAAAGAAAGGAATAAGAACCACATAATCCTGTCAATAGATGCAGAAAAAACATGTGACAAAATACAGCAACCTTTCTTAATTAGGATCCTCAAGAAAGTCAGGATAGAAGGAACATACCTTAACATCATAAAAGTCATACTTGAAAGGCCCACAGCTAATATCATCCTCAATGGGGAAAAACTGAGTTTTCCCTGAGGTCAGGAATACCCCAGGGATGTCCACTCCCACCACCGTTGTTTAACATAGTGATGGAAGTCCTAGCCTCAGCAATCAGAAAACAATACAAAATAAAAGGCATCCTGGGGCACCTGGGTGGCTCAGTTGGTTAGGCGACTGACTTCAGCTCAGGTCATGATCTCATGGTTCATGGGTTTGGGCCCCACATCAGGCTCTGTGCTGTTGGCTCAAAGCCTGGAGCCTGCTTTGGATTCTGTGTCTCTCTCTCTGCCCCTCCCCCACTTGTGCTCTCTCAAAAATAAATAAATGTAAAATAAAATAAAAGGCATCCAAGTTGGCAAAGAAAAAGTCAAATTTTCACTCTTCACAGATGACATGATACTCTACATGGAAAACTCACAAGACTCTACCAAAAAACTTCTAGAGCTGATCCATGAATTCAGCAAAGTCGCAGGATATAAAATCAATATACAAAAATCAGTTGCATTTCTATACACCAATAATGAAGCAATAGAAAGAGATATCAAGGAATCGATTCCATTTATAATTGCACTAAAACTCATAAAACACTGAGGAATAAACCTAACCAAGGAGGCAAAATATCTGTATACTGAAAACTATAGAAACTATGAAAGAACTTGAAGAAGACACAAACAGATGGAAAAACATTACATGCTCATGGAGTGGAAGAACAAATATTGTTAAAATGTCAATACTACCCTAAGTGATGTACATATTCAATGTAATCCCTATCAAAATAGAACCAGCATTCTCCACAGAGCTAGAGCAAACAATCTTAAAGTAGGTATGGAACCACAAAATACTCCAAATATCCAAAGTAATGTTGAAAAAGAAAACCAAAGCTTGAGGCATCACAATCCCAGACTTTAACCTGTATTACAAAGCTGTAATCATCAAGACAGTATGGTATTGGCACAAAAACAGACACATAGATCAATGGAAGAGAATAGAGAACCCAGAAATAAACCCACAAATATATTTCCAGCTAATCTTTGACAAAGCAGGAAAGAATATCCAATGGAAAATAGTCTCTTTAACAAATGGTGCTAGGAAAACTGGACAGCAACATGAAGAATGAAACTGGACCATTTTATTACACCATATACAAAAATAAACTCAAAATGGATGAAAGACCTAAATGAAATGTGAGACGGAAAGCCATCAAAATCCTAGAAGAGAAAACAGGCAGCAATCTCTTTGACCTCAACCGCAGCAACTCAATATGTCTCTGGAGGCAAGGGAAACAAAAGCAAAACTGAACTATTGGGACCTCATCAAAATAAAAATCTTCTAAGCAGAAAAGGAAACAAAGAACTAAAAGGCAACTGACAGAATGGGAGAAGATATTTGCAAATGACATATTGGATAAAGGATTAATATCCAAAATGTGTAAAGAACTTATCACAAACAGACACATAAAAAGATGCTCCACATAACTCATCATCAGGGAAATATAAATCAAAACAATAATGAGGTATCACCTCACACCTATCAGAATGGCTAAAGTTAACATCTCCGGAAACCTGTTGGCAAGGATGTGGAGAAAGGGGAACCCTCTTGCACTGTTGGTGGGAATGCAAACTGATGCAGCCACTATGGAAAACAGTGTGGAATTTTTTCAAAAAATTAAAAATAGAACTACCCTATGACCTAGCAATTGCACTATTAGGAAATTATCCAAAGGATACAAAAATGCTGATTTGAAGGGTCACATGCACTTCTATGTTTATAGCAGCACTATCAACAATAGCCAAAGTATGGAAAGACTCCAAATGTCCATCAACTGATGAATGGAAATAGAAGATATGGACTGGAGGAATTAAAATGGCAAAGCAGCAGGGAGAGCCTGCGCTTATCTCATCCCTGAAATGAAGCTAGATCAGCACCAAACCATTTTGAACACCTAGGAAATTGATCTGAAGATTAACACAACTATCTGCCTAACTTTAGCCACAAAACTCGGCAGGTACATGATCTGCAGAGGTGAACTGAGGAAGAGAAAAGCCACATAGAGTAGGGAACCATTTTTATAGAAAGAGGACAGAGAGACAAAGAGAAAGAGGGAGAGTATGATACATTGGGATTGTGAAGAAAAGCACTCCCCCTCCCCAAAAGTAGCTGGAGAGAAAAACAAAGAGTGAAAACCTTCACAGGGAACTGAACAAAAAATGTTCCCCAAAACCATTGATGGGAAGAAAGGAGGGGGTTTCAACACCACCAGGATTCTATAAGCACTGGAGGGCAGAGGCTGATGTTTCAGAGCTCAGTGCCTGGTGGTGCTCTGGTGAGGAAGTAGGCAAAACCCCAAGAGCACACAGCACGGCCTGAGGGGTCCATGTGCCACATGGGAAAAAGCAGGTCCCCTGCTTAGAGGGCATTTGGTAGAGGCCATATGGCCTCCCCACAGGCAAAAGTCCCAGGAGACCCCAGAGAGCAGCCACATTTCTTGGTATTGGGACAAAGACACCGAGTGCAGTTAAACCTGAAGCTGGCTGTGTGTTGGCCATAATCTTGGAAACTTTACCACTGCATGATCACATGAACATTTTCTGGGGCAAGCTGGCACTCAGCCATTGCTCAGCAAGACCCTCCCCTAGAGAGTCAGTTTAGGCCAAACCGCAGGAGTTGCTGAAGTGTGGTGTTTTGAAACACAAGTCCATGTGAGATAAAACTCTGGAGGGAGGTACCACCTGGCAGGCAGACAGCTTGAACATGGACAGGGTAGAGACAGGGAGTGGAGGGAGGCCTGAGACAAAAAGAAGGAGTGCTTGATCGAAGGGCAGTGAGAGTGCAAATTTCCTGTACCAGAGACTAGGGAACTGGGTGAAGCCATTTCCACCTCTCCCATGCATATTCATGTGCACGTGCACACTGATCCACTCCAGTAAGCTAAGCAGTGCCACTTAGTGGAGAAGGGAGCCATTAAACAAAGCCCCGCCCAACTTCCCCTTCCAAGCACATACCTTAGAGTCCAGCACAAGTCACTCCACTTGCTTAGGATACAGACTATAAAGTGTTTAGTAGTTTCAGTTCTAGGGAAAACTGTATGTGACTTCGTTTGGATTTCATTCTGTTTGCTGATTCATTTATTCTTTTTCTTTGCTTCTGTTTTTTGCTTAAATTGTTTTTTTTTTTCTTTATTTTCTTTCTCTTCCTTGGATAAAGAAAAATTTGTTTTTATTATTTTATTTTTTAAAATACTTATTTTCTTTATTTTCATTGTTTTATTCTATAATACCTTATTCTATAATTTTTTTTAATTTTTAAATATTTTCCTTTTTTCTTTCCCTTCCCTTTTTTCTCTATTCTATCAAGCTTCTTTCAACGAGCAGACTGAAACACACCTAGAATCTAGTTTCCTTTATTTGATTTTTTTGTTTGTTTTAAATTTCTTTATATTTTTTATTAACTTTTTTCCTCCAAAATGACAAAATGAAGGAATTCACCCAAAAAGAAAGAACAGAAAAAAATGATAGGGACTTAATCAACACAGATATAAGTAAGATGTCTACACTAGAATTTAGAACCATGATATTAAGAAAACTAGCTGGGGTTGAAAAAAGCATAAAAGACACCAGAGAATCCCTTTCTTCAGAGATAAAAGAAATAAAATCTAGCCTAGCTGAACTTAAAAATGCTATAACCAAGATGCAATTATTGCATTGA
Source organism: Felis catus (assembly GCF_018350175.1). Taxonomy (NCBI): domain Eukaryota; kingdom Metazoa; phylum Chordata; class Mammalia; order Carnivora; family Felidae; genus Felis; species Felis catus. Next base: position 4,533,022 of record NC_058382.1, on the reverse strand, counting down.
ATGGATGCCATTACAGCAAGGATGGATGAAGCAGAACAGCGAATCAGTGATATAGAAGATAAAATTATGGAGAATAATGAGCAGAAAAAAGAGGGGGAAACAAAGGCAAAAGATCATGACACAAGACTTGGAGAACTCAGTGATTTATTAAAAGGGAGTAACATCCAAATCATAGAAGTCCCGGAAGATGAAGAGAGAGAAAATGGGGAAGAAGGTTTATGTGAACAAACTATAGTGGAAAACTTCCTTAATATGGGGAAGAACACAGACATCAAAATACCATAAGTACAGAGAACTCCCATTAGAATCAACAAAAAAACGACCTTTACCAAGGCATATCATAGTCAAACACACAAAAATACACAGACAAGGCAAGAATTATGAAAGCAGCAAGGGAAAAAAATTCCTTAACCTATAAGGGAAGACACATCAGGTTTACAGCAGACCTATCAACAGAAACTTGTCAGGCCAGAAAGGAGTGGCAGGATACAATCAACATGCTTAATCAGAAAAATTTGCAGCGAATAATTCTTTATCCTAAACACTGTGTAGTTTCCTCAAAAAATTAAAAATACACCTACCCTATGACCCAGCAGTAGCACTGCTAGGAATTTACCCAAGGGATACAGGAGTACTGATGCATAGGGGCACTTGTACCCCAATGTTTATAGCAGCACTCTCAACAATAGCCAAATTATGGAAAGAGCCTAAATGTCCATCAACTGATGAATGGATAAAGAAATTGTGGTTTATATACACAATGGAGTACTACATGGCAATGAGAAAGAATGCAATATGGCCCTTTGTAGCAACATGGATGGAACTGGAGAGTGTGATGCTAAGTGAAATAAGCCATACAGAGAAAGACAGATACCATATGTTTTCACTCTTATGTGGATCCTGAGAAACTTAACAGAAACCCATGGGGGAGGGGAAGGATAAAAAAAAAAAAGAGGTTAGATTGGGAGAGAGCCAAAGCATAAGAGACTCTTAAAAACTGAGAACTGAGGATTGATGGCAGGTGGGAGGGAGGGGAGGGTAGGTGATAGGTATTGAATAGGGCATCTTTTGGGATGAGCACTGGGTGTTGTATTGAAACCAATTTGACAATAAATTTCATATATTAAAAAAATATTATAAAATAAAATAAAATAAAATAAAATAAAATAAAATAAAATAAAATAAAATAAAATAAAATAAAAAAGAATTCTTTATCCAGCAAGGCTGTCATTCAAAGTAGAAAGACAGATAAAGAGTTTCCCAAACAAAAACTAAAGGAGTTCATGACCACTAAACCAGCCCTGCAAAAAATTTTAAGGGGATTCATTGAGTGGAGAAAGATGAAAGAAAACAAAAAGACCAAAAGCAACAAAGACTAGAAAGGCCCAGAGAACATCACCAGAAACGCCAACTCTACAGGCAATGCAACGGCACTAAATTCCTACCTTTTAGTACTCACTCTAAATGTGAATGGACTAAATGCTCCATTCAAAAGACACTGGGTATCAGAATGGATAAGAAAATAAGACACATCTTTGTGTTGCTTACGAGACTCATTTTAGACCTAAATACATCTGCAGATTGAAAGTAGACATACAGAAGCATCTATCATACTAATGGTTGTCAAAAGAAAGCTGGAGTAGCCATACTTACATCAGACAAACTAGATTTTAAAATAAGGATTGTAACAAGAGATGAAGAAGGGCATTATATCATAATTAAGGAGTCTATCCACGAAGATCTAACAATTGTGAATATTTGTGCCCCCAACATGCTAGAACAAAAATATATAAATCAATTAATCATGAACATGAAGAAACTCACTGATAATACCATAATAATTAGTAGGGGACTTCAATACCCCACTTACAACAATGGACAGATCATTTAAGGAGGAAATCAACAAGGAAACGGTGGCTTTGAATGACACACTAGACTGGATGGACTTAACAGATATATTCAGAACATTCCATCCTAAAACAGAATACACATTATTCTTGAGTACACATGGATCATTCTCCAGAATACATCACATACTGGGTCACAAACCAGCTCTCAACAAGTAAAAAAGGAGAAAAAAAGAAAAGAAAAGAAAAGAAAAGAAAAGAAAAGAAAAGAAAAGAAAAGAAAAGAAAAGAAAAGAAAAGAAAAGAAAAGAAAAGAAAAGAAGGAGAGGAGAGGAGAGGAGAGGAGAGGAGAGGAGAGGAGAGGAGAGGAGAGGAGAGGAGAGGAGAGGAAGGAGGAGAGGAAGGAAGGAAGGAAGGAAGGAAGGAAGGAAGGAAGGAAGGAAGGAAGGAAGGAAGGAAGGAAGGAAGGAAGAAAGAAAGAAAGAAAGAAAGAAAGAAAGAAAGAAAGAAAGAAAGAAAGAAAGAAAGAAAGAAAGAAAGAAAGAAAGAAAGAAAGAAAGAAAGAAAAAGACTGAGGTCATACCTTGCATATTTTCAGATCACAACGTTATCAAACTTGAAATCTACCACAAGGAAAATTTGAAAAGCCCATGAATACTTGGAGATTAAAGAACATCCTACTAAAGAAAGAATGGCTTAACAAGAAATGAAAGAGGAAATTTAAAAGTCCATTAAAGTCAATGAAAATGAAAACACCACCTCAGGTCATGAGGCTCGTGATTTGTGGGTTAGCCCTGCATCAGGCTCTGTGTTGACAGTTCAGAGCCTGGAGCCTGCTTCAGATTCTGTGTCTCCCTCTCTCCCTACCCCTTCCCTACTCATGCTGTCTCTCAAAAATAAATATATATATATTTTAAGTTTTTAAAAGAAGGAAGAAAGGCCTCAGGTATGCAACCTAACCTTACACCTAAAAGAGCTGGAAAAAGAACAGCAAATAAATCCCAAAACCAGAAGAAGGGAAATAATAAAGATAAGAGTATCAATCAATGATATATAAAAAAAAAACAAACAAACAAAAACAAAAACAAAAACAGTAGAACAGATCAGTGAAACCAGGAGCTGGTTCTTTGAAAGAATTTACAAAATTGATAAACCCCTAGCCACTTTGACCAAAACGAAAAGGAAAGGACCCAAATAAATAAAATCACAAATGAAAAGGGAGAAATCACAACACCACAGAAATACAAACAATAATAAGAGAATATTATGGGTAATTATATGCCAACAAATTGGGTAATCTGGAAGAAAAGGACAAACTCCTAGAAACATATAAACTACCAAAACTGAAACAGGAAGAAACAGAAAATTTGAACAGACTCATAACCAGTAAAGAAATTGAATCAGTAATCAGAAATCTCCCAACAAACAAGAGTCCAGGGCCAGATGCCTTTCCAGGGGAATTCTACAAAACATTTAAAGAAGAGTTAACACCTATTCTCTTGAAGCTGTTCCAAGAAATAGAAATGGAAGGAATACTTCCAAACTCATTCTATGAGGCCAGCATGACCTTGATTCCAAAACCAGACAAAGACCCCACTAAAAAGGAGAACTACAGACTAATTTCCCTGATGAACATGAATTCAAAAAATTCTCAACAAGATACTAGCAAACCAGATCCAACAATAGATTAAAAGAATTATTCACCATGATGAAGTGGGATTTATTTCTAGGATGCAGGGCTGGTTCAATATCCACAAATCAATCAATGTGACACATCACATAATAAAAGAAAGGGTAAGAAACACATTATCCTCTCAATAGATGCAGAAAAAGTATTTGACAAAATACAGCATCCTTTCTTGATAAAAACCCACAAGAAAGTAAGGGTAGAACCAGCATACCTCAGGATCATAAAGACTATATACACAAGACTCAGTTCCAGATAAAGGTTTTGCCAATATTCCTGACAATTTTAAATATCTTCGCAGGATGTATTATCTCACATTGAATGTTTTATGAGTTAAATGCTTTGCCACCTTCTTTAAATCTTATGGTTTCTCTCTAGTATGCACCCTCTGATGTTCAGAAAGTTTGCAGTTCTGCTTAAAGTTTTTGTCACATTCTATTTTCCATTTGTCAACCATCTCCCACTATGTATTACCTTAGGTTGGTAAGTTTTGAGAGGGTAGTTAGTGCTTTTGCCACATGTTTTCCATTTTTAAGTTTTATTCCTATTATAAAATCTCTGCTGTTGAATAAATTTAAACACAAGTTAAAACCTTTGCCATAGTTACTACATTTCTAAGTCTTCTCTCCAGTGAGGATACAATGCTGTATAACAAGATTTGAGCTTTTGTGACAGACTTTCCCACATTACTTTTATACTGTTGTCTGGAAATTGAGTTCTCTGATGTTTATTAGGATGTGACCCTTAACACTTCACCCAGATTCACTGCATTGTTAATTTCTGTTTCCATTATAAAGACCTTGGTAACTTTGGGAGATGGAGTCCTCACTAAAGATCTTCCTAAATTCACAACACATAAAAACGTGTTCCAAATTAAGTATTATGTGATAACTATTGAACTGTGATGTTTGCATAAAGACCCTTCTGTGTTTATCAAAATTAGAGACTTTGGAACAAGGAGGGATCATGTGTTGGTGGAAGAAAAGTGAGCCCTCCAAAAAGGACTTCTCAAATCAATCACACTTATAATTTTCATCTTCATTTTAAAATATCTAATTTTCAGAAATGTTTCAGTGAATGATTAATCCAATCTTATATTTGAAATGGTTTGAATGATTACTTTCACCATGGATTAGGGGACTTTCCAAAATTTCCAAATGTCCTTTCAGAAAACATGTATGTTTAAAAAATGGATTTGGGTCTTTGCATTCAAAGACAGCATTGTGTAAAATATAACTGGCTTAACATTGACTCCCCCCCCCCCCCATTGTTTTATGTCCTTGATCTCTTCTGGCAGTGAGGATTTCATTCTGGGTAATTGTCTCAGTTTGGTTATACCCATCCTAACATCCTTTCTGCCCTTTACTCCCCCCATTATTGTCCCCATTCAGTATAAATACTCAGGGCCACAGCTTCCATATCTTTCCAACATCAGTCTATGGGATGAATCTCCTGTGCTTGCCTTTGCCAACAAGTCAAGGGTGTTATGGAAAGATACAAGCAAAATATATAAAATAAGATAACCCACTTCCTACACTCACATACATATACGTGAAAATGCTAAAGCACAAAATTAGTACCCATCATAGGACATCAGCAGAATAGAGAAATAGGAAGTTCCAGGACTTTGTTCTTCCATGAGTAAAAAATGTACCAAATTATCTTTTTCAGTGCTCTACAAGCCAGTTAGGAGAACATGGCACACCCGGGAAAGTACAAACAAGGAGCCACATCAAAGAGACAAGGAAAGTTTGCGACACTTGCCCACAATATCTGCTCACTCTCCCTGGCACTCCATGGCAAGACTGATAAAACTGATGTGTTTGTTCAATGATCTAGTTTCTTTGCAGCTGCCTGAGAGACTTCTGTCATGCATGACACGGAAAATGCAGGGAATGAGAGCACCCTGTGGATGCGCTCTGGTGACTGCTCCAATAAAATGTGACATTTGTTCAAACGATGGTGGGACAACAGAGCTGCAGAGAGAGGAATTATCATGTGCTCTCAAGTAACTACACTTTATTAAACTGGGAAATTGCAAAATTCAGACATTACAAATGCCCAAAACATATGTGACAGTCCCCAGCATTACTATAATTTGAGCTCCTCTGTAAAAGCAAGCCCATAAGCCTGAGCACAGAGGCAGTGTTTTTAATTCCCAAATGTTAACAAAAGATCACAAGGCAGTCAAAGAAATAGAAAGACATGTTCCAATCAGAGGAACAAAATAAATCTGAAAAACTTGTCCTAAGTCAATAAAGAACTATTAATTGTCTGACAAAGAATTCAAATGACCATCATAAAGATACTCCTGGAGGAAGAAGAGAAAACAGCTAGGTAACTAAATGATATCAGGAAAACTGTTGTGGCCAAAATGAAAATCCAAACATACGGAAATTATAACAATAATCAACTAGAAATTGAGAGCTGAAGAGTACAATCACTGAATTTAAAAATACACTAAGTGGTCAGCAACAGACTTGATCACACAGAATAAAAAAAAATAATTTAAAACAAGGGGTCTTTCAGTTGTCTTATCTACTAAGTAGACCATAGAAAAGTGTGGGAAGGTAGAACTACAGACCAATTTCCCTGATGAACATGGATGTGAAAATCCTCAACAAGATACTAGCAAACCAGATCCAACAATACATTAAAAAAATTATTCACCACAACCAAGTGGGATTTATACCTGGAATACAGGGCTAGTTCAATACCTACAAAACAATCAATGTGATACATCACATAGTAAAAGAAAGGACAAGAAACACAAGATCCTCTCAATAGATGCATAGAAAGCATTTGACAAAATACAGCATCCTTTCTTGATAAAAAACAAAGTACAGATAGAAGGATCATACCTCAAGATCATAAAAGCCATATATGAAAGACCCACTGCTAATATTATCCTCAATGGGGAAAAGCTGAGAGATTTCCCCAAGGTCAGCAACACGACAGGGATGTCCACTCTTGCCACTGTTGTTCAACATAGTACTGGAAGTCTTAGTCTCAGAAATCGGAAAACGCAAAAGAGTAAAAGGCATCCAAATCGGCCAGGAGAAAGTCAAACTTTCAGTCTTTGTAGATCACATGATACTCTACATGGAAAACCCAAAAGATTCCACCAAAAATCTGCTAGAACTGATCTATGAATTCAGCAAAATCACAGGATATAAAATCAATGCACAGAAATAGTTTACATTTCTATAAACCAGTAATGAAGTAACAGAGAAATCAACGAATGTATCCCATTTACAATTGCACCAAAAATCATAAAATATCTGGGAGTAAACCTAACCAAAGAGGTGAAAATCTGCACACTGAAAACGATAGAAAGTTATGAAAGAAATTGAAAAAGACACAAAAAAATGGAAAAATATTCCATGCTTCTGGATTGGAAGAACAAATATTGTTGAAATATCAATACTACCCAAAGTTATTCACTTATTCAAGGCAATCTCTACCAAAATAACACCAGCATTCTTCACAGAGATCAAACAATCCTAAAATTTATATGGAACCAGAAAAGACCCCAAATAGCCAAAGCAATCTTGAAAAAGAAAACCAAGGCTGGAGGCATCACAATCCCAGACTTCAAGATGCACTGCAAAGCTGTAATCATCAAGACAGGATGGTACTGGCACAAGAACAGACAATGTGATTAATGTAACACAATAGATAACCCACAAATGGACCCACAAGCGTATGGCCAACTAATCTTTGACAAAGCAGGAAAGAATATCCAATGGAATAAAGACAGTCTCTTCAGCAAGTGGTGCTGGGAAAACTGGATAGCGACAAGCAGAAAAATGAACCTGGACCACTTTCTTACACCATACACAAAAATAAATTCAAAATGGATGAAAGACCTGAATGTAAGACAGGAAGCCATCAACATTCTCGAGGAGAAAGCAGGCAAAAACCTCTCTGACCTCGGCCACAGCAACTTCTTACTCAACCCATCTCTGGAGGCAAGGGGAACAAAAGCAAAAGTGAACTATTGGAGCCTTACCAAGATAAAAAGTTTCTGCACAGCAAAGGAAACAATCAGCAAAACTAAAAGGCAACCGATGGATATGGCAAATGACATATCAGATAAAGGGTTAGTATCCAAAATCTATAAAGAACTTACTAAATTCAATGCCCAAAAAGCAAGTAATTAGGTGAAGAAATGGGTAGAAGACATGAATAGACACTTTTCCAAAGAAGACATACAGATGGCCACCAGACACATGAAAAGATGCTCAATGTCACTCATCATCAGGGAAACACAAATCAAAACCACATTGAGATACCCCCTCACACTGGTCAGAGTGGCTAAAATTAACAACTCGGGAAACAACAGATGTTGGCAAGAACGTGGAGAAAGAAGATCTCTTTTACAATGCTGGTGGGAATGCAAACTGGTACAGCCACTTTGGAAAACAGTATGGAGGTTCCTCAAAAAATTAAAAATACAACTACCCTGTGACCCAGCAATTGCACTACTAGGTATTTATCCAAGGGGTACAGGTGTGCTGTTTCGAAGGGGCACATGCACCCCAACGTTTACAGCAGCACTATCAACAGTAGCCAGAGTATGGAAAGAGCCCAAATGTCCATTGATGGATGAATGGATAAAGATGTGGTGTGTATGTGTATACACACACACACACACACACACACACACACACACACACACACACACACAATAGAGTATTACTTGGCAATCAAAAAGAATAAAATCTTGCCATTTGCAAGTACGTGGATGGAACTGGAGGGTATTATGCTAAGCAAAATTAGAGAAAGACAAATATCATATGACTTCACTCATATGAGGACTTTAAGAGACAAAAAAGATTAACATAAGTGAAGGGAAACAAAAATAATATAAAACAGGGAGGGGGGCAAAACACAAGAGACTCTTAAATATGGAGAACAAACAGAGGGTTGCTGGAGGAGTTGTTGGAGGGGGGATGGGCTAAATGGGTAAGGGGCACTAAGGAATCTACTCCTGAAATCATTGTTGCACTATATGGTAACTTGGGTGTAAATTAATTAATTAAAAAAAACAGAACATTCTCCAAATGAGAAACAGCAATTGGAGAATTTGAATACATTTTAGCAATTCTGAATTAATAAATATGGTATATACCATTTCAAAAAAGAAGAAGATTTGGTTTATATACACAATGGAATAGTACTTGGCAATGAGAAAGAATGAAATCTTACCATTTGCAACAACATGGATGGAACTGAAGGGTATTATGCTAAGTGAAATCAGTCAGAGAAAGATACCATATGTTTTCACTCATATGTGAAATTTGAGAAACTTAAAAGAAGAACATGGGAGAAGAGAAGGGGGAAAAAACAGTTTTAAATGGAGAGGGAGGCAAACCATAAGAGACTCTTAAATACAGAGAATTAACTGAGGGTTGATGGGGGGACAGGAAGGGGAGAAATCGGTGATGGGCACTGAGGAGGTCGCTTGTTGGGATGAGCACTGGGTGTTGTATGTAAGCAATGAGTCATTGAAATCTCCTGAAACCAACAGCACACTGTATATACTGTATGTTAGCTAACTTGACAAATTATATTTAGGGGTAAAGCAGGGGGAAGGGGATAGTAAAGGGAAAAGATCAAGGAAGCCCAAGTCCCTAGTAACTTCAGAAGCCACTATACTATCCTCGGACTACTCACTCACTTTAGGTGCATCTCTGTTATTAGGAGCTGAATGCAATTCCTCACTGATGTATTTGTCAAGGATGGTTTTAAAAAACAAAATTCAATAAAGTAAATTTGAATATCTAAAAAAAATAATAAATGTGATGGTTTCTGCACATCTCTCAATGCATCCACCTAAGATCCTTATGAATGATAAGAGGGAAAATATGAATGTTATAGGAGAGAAATCTGGCAGAGAACACAATGCCAATAAAAGAAGGTAACATCAGCTGTAAGGAAACAATTTGCTATCAGTGCCTAAGGCACTCTGAGGACACATGATCACTGGATCACTGGTGCGTGCTTGTGGCCGCCAAACAGTAAGTCAAAATATAAATCTAATTATGAGAATTCAGTGGATTTATCCAAATTCCAATCACATTATAGTCCTATAATAGCTGCTATATATTTTTTTTGTTTTATTTTTAATTTACATCCAAATTAGTTAGCATATAGTGCAACAATGATTTCAGGAGTAGGTTCCTTAATGCCCCTTACCCATTTAGCCCATCCCGCCTCCCACGACCCCTCCAGTAACCCTCTGTTTGTTCTCCATATTTAAGTCTCTTATGTTTTGTCCCCCTCCGTTTTTATATTATTTTTGCTTCCCTTCCCTTTTGTTCATCTGTTCTGTGTCTTAAAGTCCTCATATGAGTGAAGTCATAGGATATTTGTCTTTCTCTGGCTAATTTTGCTTAGCATAATACCCTCCAGTTCCATGCATGTAGTTGCAAATGGCAAGATTTCATTCTTTTTGATTGCCGAGTAATACTCCATTGTTTATGTATACCACATCTTCTTTATCCATTCATCCATTGGTGGATATTTGGGCTCTTTCCATACTTTGGCTATTGTTGATAGTCCTGCTATAAACATTGGGGTGCATATGTCCCTTCAAAACAGCACACCTGTATCCCTTGGATAAATACCTAGCAGTGCAATTGCTGGGTCACAGGGTAGTTGTATTTTTAATTTTTTGAGGAACCTCCATACTGTTTTCCAGAGTGACTGCACCAGCTTGCATTCCCAATAGCTGCTATATTTTAAAGAGTATATTTTTCACATTCCAAAGACTAAGAATGCCTTTTTTTCCCAGAATTTTCCGAGTTAATCTGGGCCTCATATCTGTCCTGTGCATTTGTTCATTTTCTTCATCCTGGTCTACACAGAGCTGATAAAGCATCCAGATCGATTCTAAATGGGAACAGTTTTCTTGTTTTCTTCCTTTTTTTCTTTCTTCCTTTCTTTTTTTATCCATATTTTATTTTTTTTCAATATATGAAATTTATTGTCAAATTGGTTTCCATACAACACCCAGAGCTCATCCCAAAAGGTGCCCTTCTCAATACCCATCACCCACCCTCCCCTCCCTCCCACCCCCCATCAACCCCCAGTTTGTTCTCAGTTTTTAACAGTCTCTTATGCTTTGGCTCTCTCCCACTCTCTTTCTTCCTTTCTTTTGTGAGAGAGAGAGAGAGAGAGAGCGAGAGCAAGCAAGCAGGAGAGGGGCAGAGAGAGAGGGAGACACAGAATCTGAAGCAGGCTAACAGGCTCCCTGTCAGCACAGGGCCCGATGTAGGGCTTGAACTCACAAAACATGAGATCATGACCTGAGCCAACCAGGTGCCCTGGGAACAGTTTTCCTTGAGTCCCAGGACCAGACCCCATCAGCAACAGGAATCTTAAACTCAACACCTTCCCCTATGGATCTGTCATAAAGGGAGTATTTTCATACTTGCAGGACTTTAATTAAAAGTGACAACTGTTGATGCCCTACTGGAAGCCAGGTTGGAGAATGGAGAAAAGTCTCTAGTTCATAGGGAAGTGGGTTCTAAAGACCTAATCTTGAGTATCTTTCTGAAAAGATTTAAAAATTAGGTGAAAACATAAGGCAGAAATATCAGAAGTAGAAAAATCAACATTTGCAATTTCTAAATGCATAGAATTTCGGGAGAAAAAGATGATGCAGCTTCCAACGTGGGACACAAGGCTTAACTGAGAACTGGCCATTTCTTCTTCTTTCACCTCATTCTCTAGATTTCTTTCTTGGGTGAGTTTTGTGGTGAAATCCCAGCTGCATCAGGAGAATATGTCTTTAAAGCCACCAACACAGCCTCTTCACCAGTGAACTGCTCACTGGCAGGACTTAGTAATGCAAAAAGGCTCAAATTCCCGGTCCTTTGTGTCAGGAGGTATTCAGAAACTCTGAGCTTCTACTTGCAGATCAATCCCTGAGCTTTCCTTCTCTGCTTTCAGGTGGCTTCTCCTCCCATAGACACCCACAAATTCTGCTATAGCATAGGAACAGTGTGCTTTATGAACCTGACCCTCCCCCTGAAGCAGAGACCCTGTTAAAGGGTCCTTGAGTCAAAGCCTGCCCTCAACTCTCATAAATTGATGGGAAGCCTTCCTGCTTAACCCTGGCCTCACTTAGATCACCTGGAGCACTTGAAGAACTCTGTCCTTTCCACCCAACAACAATTGATGGAATCTGTGGGGGAGAGCACAAGATATGAGCATTTTTCAAACTCCACATATGATCCTATTGGGAAGCATTTGGGGAGGTGACCAGGCAAAGCACAGTAACCAAGGCTATGGTTGTCCAGATTTAAACCCCTACCTTCTCCACTGATCAGAGTTTCTAGAGATTTACATTCTTCTGCTTTCTGCTACACACAGGGAGACATCCTTATAAATGAAGCTCTCCCTTATACATGCAAATACCTCTTACAAAAGGAAACTTATCCTGTATATGGGTGAAAAACTAAAGCACAATAACTAATATTGTGGATCCTAACAAAAACAGAAGACACGCAGTTGCAAATGGAAAAACAAGACAAACTTCACCACCTAAATTCTGGATACAACATAGATGTACTACTAACAAGATTTCTTCCATATGATGTAAGTCTTAACCATGACTGTGAACTTATTACGGGCAAACACTAGGAATCATGGGTGCATATTGTAGGGCAGGAACATTCCACAGGAAATGCAACAGTTCAAAGGAACAGTTTAATGACTAAACATTTAAAAGACACTAGAGAAATTTAATATGTATTAATATAGTGTTCCCACTATTACGCTAAATATAAGGGCTTTAAGTTCCCCTAGCCAAAAGCCTCAGACTGTTTTAGTGAGGTTTCCCATTATTAAGTTTCACATTCCTCCTTGTTGATCGAGATCTTTCCTTGAAAGCATCACTGACCAACAGTCTGGGTCATTATATTGAGTGGTTTTGTCTCTCAGGGCCAGGAAGGCTTCCTGGTTGTCATGTCTCGGGTCACAAGGGAAAGTATTCAGCAGTTGGAAATCACTGAAGCCACATTTGAGTGATGGGGGGGGGGGGGGGTTAGTTAGAAAGAAAAAACTCTCAGGTGACTCACATCTGAAGTTTGTAACTACTCAAGACCAAGTATTTAGCCACCATCAACTTATTGGGTACACCTTTCTTATAAAAGATTGATAGCAATTACAAATCAAAAGCAACTGATAATTCCAAACTGTATGTTGGTTCTAAACCAGGACCCTAGGTCTGAAAGGGTCCTGAAATATTTACTAGCATTTTTCTGAACTTAGGGAAGAAATGTTTCTCTCTATGAAAGCCTCCTGGAAGTCATCTCTTAAAGTGGCTATGAGGCAAAATAGTGTAATACTATGGGAGTGCACTGAATGAAATAACCTAGCATATTTAGGAACATACACTACATGTATAAACATGCAGCAATAGTTAATGAAATTTTTGCAAGAATAGCAAATCTTCAAAGACTTTTTAAGTAGGCTCCACACCCAGCATGGGGTTTGAATGCATGACCCTGAGATCAAGATCTGAGCTGAGATCAAAAGTCAGATGCTTAACCAACTGAGCCACCCAGGCACCCCTCAAAGACCTTTTAAAACAGAACTGTTATCTCTAAGGAACTGTTTAAAACCACATGTGTTATCCATAATACTCTGTGAAGTTTTAAATTCCAAAACCATGCATTTGGATAAGAATCCAGAGTAGGTTCATAGTTATGGGGGAAAAAACAACAACTGTGAATTCTTATCTTCTAATCCTTCAGAAATGCTCACAGGATCATAATGAGGCTTTTTCTGAAAAGGCCATAATCAAAAGACGTTCCCCCTTTTGCAAGAGATTGGGAAGTTGAGGAAAAGGGCATTTTCTTTCCAGAAAAGAGAGTGAAAAAAAAATATTGAGAAAAGTTACATAGGTCTGGCCTGGACATCCTGGGAAAGCTGTCAGCCCAGATGTTGTCTGTTTTAATTCCAGGAAATCTTTACTTTCATATCATCAGATGGTGTCTTGGTCCAGTTAGGTTTCAGTGCTTTCTTTAGACATGTTACACGGATTCAAGAGTCCATTCCCTGGAGTTTGGGAGCACAACGTTGTCAAAGGGGACCCTATGACTGTTTATTCAGTGGCCTTAACTAAAGGGCAGTGGCAGAAATGATATCCCCATGCCACAGGGTCCAGTCAATGTCTATAATACCTTACTGGGCAATGACAGTCCCCACGTTTTTGGGTGAGCATTCCAAGGCCATTTCCTCTGTAACATATACAAAGCGGAAAAAAGGAAATTGATAATTCAGATGTCCAAGTAGGGGTATTGTTTAGACTTTCCTTTAAAGTCTCAAAGCCTATGTCATCCCCTCCTTTCAAAATAATAGGATTAGGTTTGTTTGCTTTTTTAGCAAAGTATTTGCAGGCTGAGACCTAAAGGAGAATCCAATTTCAGATAACCAGAAAGCTCCAAGAAATCCTCATAATTGGTACTTACTTTTAGGATTGGGGAAATTCAGAATGTCTTCACTTCTACTTGGATCCAAATGTAGTCCTTGTTCTGAGAGCAGATGCCCTAAATATGTAACCTGAATCTGAGCAAATGGCAATATTTTTCTTTTTTTTGGGGGGGGGGGGGGAGGAGATTTTATGTCTCTTTAATGCCAAAAGTTTCAACAGGTACAAGATGTCTTCATGTGAACAAGCTTGAGAAGTGAGCAGATAAGCAAATCATGTATACACCATATACAGGAGAGCCTGCAGAAAACTTTATGTCATTCAAATCGACCTTCAAGGTTTGTGACAAATAGGATGGACCATCTGTCGAACCCTGAGGCATTACTGACCAGGTGTGTTGCCTTTCCTCCCAAGTGAAGGTAAAAAGATACTGGCTATCCTTATCAACTGGAATTTTTTTTAAAAGCACTGCATGGGTCAATTACACTGAAAATTTTAGTCAGTGGGAATGGATGTTACTGGCATATGAGGGTTGAGAACAGCAGGATGTTGACAGATAAGAGTGTTATTTATTGCTCAGAGGTCCTGGAAAAACTTTCATCCTCAGCCTTTCAGTTTTCTCAGCGGTAAAACAGGGGTGTTACATGGACTGGGGTAGGGAATAAGAGAGCCCTGATACTTACAATCCTCCATTATGGGTTTGGTACCCTCAGGCACTAATTGTAGGGTAGTAATTCTAGGCAGAGATTTGGTGGGGGGGATCTAGTTGAATCTTAATGGGAGGTGCACTGTGGATTGTGCCAATATCAGTTGAACATTTTCTTCATAAAGAGAATGGTAGCTGATCCAACAGGAATAAATACTCAGAACCCCTAACCTGAGCTATTGTGCCATCAGAGACAGAGCATAGAAAACACATTGAAGCATCATTTATTTCCCCTTTGTTTCCAATTGAGCTTACTACTGTCAAATTCTAGAATTCTTTTCCCCTTGGGGCACCTGGGTGGCTCAGTCAGTTAAGCATCCAACTCTTGATTTTGGCTCAGGTTATGATCTCACAGTTTGTGAAACAGAACCCTGCACTGGGCTCTTCACTGACAACTAAGATCCCACTTGAGATTCATTCTCTCCCTCTCTGTGTGTGCCTCCACTGCTCTTTCATTCTCTCTCTCAAAATAAATAGACTAGTTTTATTTTTTTTATGTTTATATTTTTGAGAGACAGAAAGGGAGACACAGAATACAAAGCAGGCTCCAGGCTCTGAGCTGTCAGCACACAGCCCAACGTGGGGCTCTGTACCACAAACCGTGAGATATGACCTGAGATGAAGTCGGACGCTTAACTGACTGTACCACCCAGGCGCCCTGAGAAAGAAATTCTTGCATGCTACTTTTTGAAGAAATCCCAGCCTAGTAAATGAATTGGGGCAGATGAACTAAGGAGAAATGGGTATGTAATGCTCAAAGGGCCTAGATACAAAAAATAGGTTCATTGACAGGGACCCATGGATATTTATTGAAGACCCGTATTCTTTGGACTGTTTTAGTTCTCTGAGGCAGGGGTTGCTTGTAGCACTGGGTTTGAGCACCAAGAGTGCAGCTCAGATGTCAGTAAGGCAGACACAGATTTATTCCCAATGTGGAGAGTGGTTTCTCCAAGCAAATTGAGATGGAGGGTTGGAAAGAGCCCCTGTAGTTCATTAGAGTACTGCCATTGTGAATTAGGAAGACATTGAAAAAGTCAGCTCAAGAGCTTAAGGTGCCTGAGGCTCTTAAATTTATAACACTTTTTTTCCAATGTCCTGGTTCCTTGCAGTAATTGCAGGAAAAAGGCTTTCCAGTTTTGTTTATGGGCATTCATTTGCTGGAGTTGAATATTGAAAATTTTTAGCCATCTTTCCCTAGGTGACTTATCCAGACTGTGGGCAATCTGGTCCGCCAAGTTAATTAAATATGGTTGGACATAGCGTCCCACTCCATCCTGGTCCTTTTAACTAAAAGGGAAAGATGCTGAAATAGTCCATTAATAAACATAGTTAATGCTACATGGGTGGATTCAACATCTAAAAATCAAAATTTTCTTTAAAGACAAGTTGGATTTGACTATAGTCATCATGAAGGAATTCATCAGACTTCTGTGTACAAGCCTGAATTTTTTTCTGATCCACGGGTTTGGGGAAAAGTCATTATAATCGATTGGAGGGGTCTTCCAGTGACTTCTCTAGCATCCTGCCAAAAGTCAGCAGTCTGTTTCTTTAAATCCTATTTATGATGTTCCCAGTGGACTAGTTTCATCCCAAGTTTGGCCTACCCCACACCAACAAACAGGTGGACCAATTGATATAAATCGGAGAAATCATCTTGGTAAGTATGAATAAGTATGTTAAGTCCTTCAGCAAACCCATGGGGGTCTTTGGTCACTTAGGGAACTCTTTCACTATGGCTCAAAGTACAGCCTTACTCCAGGAAACCTAGGAAACTTGGGTCCACTTAGATCCTCAGAAGACTCAACTTTAAGGAGCTGGTTTTAATAGACTCAGGAGATGAGAACACAGAGGGCACTTCAGAGCAAAAATAAGGTGCAACAAAAGGATAGAATGAGGGTGGAGACCTCATGCCTGTCAGAGTGGCTAAAATGAGCAAATCAGGAGACTACAGATGCTGACAAGGATGTGGAGAAACGGGAACCCTCTTGCACTGGGTGTTGCATGGAAACCAATTTGACAATAAATTTCATATATTGAAAAAAAAGATAGACTATTTTTTTATACTTTTTGAAATAAATATAGCCTGCTTTCTCTTAAAAAATAAAAATAAAGGGATGAATTCAATGAAAAGGATGTAACTTTTATAAATATTTATGTACCCAACATAAAAGCACCTATTTATGTAAAATAACTATTAACAGACAAGATCAGAGAAAGAGACACCAATATAACAGCGGGGGACTTCAATACTGCACGTACAATAATAGATTATCCCAACAGAAAATGTGTAAGAAAACCTCAGACTTCAGTGACATTAAGCAGATGGAGTTACAACATTGCATCCAACAGCACCGGAAAACACATTCTTCTCATGTGCACATGGAACATTCTCCAGTATAGACTATATGTTGGTCCACAAAACAAACCTTAATAAAATTTAAGACTGAAATCCTGTCAAGCATCTCTTCCAACCACAATGGCATGAAACTAGAAGTCAATTACAAGCACAAAACTAGAAAATTCACAAATATGTGAAACATAAGCAACATGCCACATTATTCATAATAACCAAGACATGAAAATAACTGGTGTCCATTGTCAGTTGCCTAGATAATATGGTGCATGTATACGATAATATGCTGGCTAAAATGAACAATACCGGATTGCCTATTTCAAAGTTGCTAAAGAGAGTAGTTCTAAATTCTAATCATACACAAAAACTTGATAACAGTGAGGTGGTGGATGTTAACTTATCATGGCAAATGTTTTGCTATGTATACCTATATCAAGTCGTTATGTTACACTCCTTAAAATAATATAATGGTACATGTCAATTATATCTCATAAAACTGGGAAAAAATTGGGGCGCCTGGGTGGCTCAGTCGGTTGAGCATCCGACTTCAGCTCAGGTCATGATCTCACAGCTCGTGAGTTTGAGTTCGAGCCCGCGTTGGGCTCTGTGCTGGCCGCTCGGAGCCTGGAGCCTGCTTTGGATTCTGTGTCTCCCTCTCTCTCTGCCCCTCCCCTGCTCATGCTCTGTCTCTCTGTCAAAAATAAATAAACATTAAAAAAAACTGGGAAAAAATTTAAATAAGCAGATTAGCGGTTGCTTAGGCATGGGGATAAGAGGATGGGAGTCATGATAGCTAAAAAGTATGAGGTCTCTTTAGCAGTTGATTAAATGTTCTAAAATTGACCACTGTTTGCACCCACATGTGACTTGGTTAAAAAACCTACCGATTGTACCTTTTAAATTTTTTAAATATTTATTTGGAGAGACAGACAGAGCATAAGTGGGGGAGGGGCAGAGAGGAGACACAGAATCTGAAGCAGGCTCCAGGCTCTGAGCTGTCAGCACAGAGCCCTACACCCGGCTCAAATCCACGAACCACGAGACCGTGACCTGAGCTGAAGTCGGATGCTTAACCGACTGAGCCACCCAGGCGCTCCCCTATTGTACATTTTAAATGGTGAATCATACAACATGTAAATGATATCTAAATAAAGCTCTCTAAAAAGAACCCCAAATAAGAAAATTCTGCATCACAAGATCTAATTTTATGATAAATCCCAAAGACTGCATAAATTTAAATATTAAACATACACACAGACACACACACACACACACGTGTAAGATTTCAAATGGAATTTAGAATTTAACTTTCTCCTCTGTTTTAATTTGTATGATAACATAAAAAACTATTTTGAAAAGAAGCACATGGGAAGGAAGTTTTGTCAAATTACACATAACATGTACAATTAGTAGTATGAGTTAAATTCAACACTTTGACGTTGGATGAAGAAAATGTACATATACTAAATTCTGTATTAGTTTTCTCCAAAGAAACAGAATCAACAGAATGGATATCTATGTACCTAGTTTTGTATTTTTAATACATTTTATGCTTTTTAAATTTTTAATGTTTATTTAGTATTTTTGAGACAGAGAGCAACAAAGGGCCAGCAGGGGAGAGACAGATAGAGAGAGAGAGGGAGACACAGAATCTGAAGCAGACTCCAGGCTCTGAGCTGTCAGCACAGAGCCCAACACAGGACTCAAACTCATGACCTGTGAGACCATGACCTGAGCCAAAGTTGGACGCTTAACCAACTGAGCCACCCAGGTGCCCCTAATATATTTTAATAAATATTAAAATATAGATATAGCCTATCATATATAGAAATAGACCTCTGTCTCTCTATATATCTCTACATATATAGTGAGATGGGAAGATTTCTTTAATGAATTGGCTAACACGATTGGAGAGCTGGCAAGTCTGAAGTCTACAAAGATGACCAGGAGGCTGGAGGCCCAGGGAAGAACTGAGGTTGATTCTAGAGAATCTGAAGACTGTCTGGAGACAGACACTGGAGAGTAGAAAAAAGCACCTCGAAAATTTGCAGGAAATTACTGTGTTCTCCAAAATGGACTGTGTAAAGTAGGTGATACGGGGTCATTTGAGTCAAACTTTAATATCAACTAATCGAAATGGAAAAAACTGCAAATAATTTCTGAAAAGAGTTAAGCAATCTTATAAATTAGAAATTTTTTATTTTTTTTATTAAATAGGATTAGAAAATAAAAAATACCTCTGCAACTGAAAGCTTATTTTTCTAACTATAGGAAAAGTTAATTGATAGAATATACATGAATATTCCATAATGAAAACTGCTCAGTTTCATAGCTAGAAAGTGGAATACAGGGGCAGGCAGCTTGGTTAAGCGTCTGACTCTTGATTTCCGCTCAGGTCATGATCTCATGGTTTGTGAGTTCAAGCCCTGCATTAGGCTCTGTGCTGACAGCACAGAGCCTGCTTGGAATTCTCTCTCTCTCTCTCTCTCTCTCTCTGCCCCTCCCCCACTTGTGCTTTCTCTCTTTCACTCTCTCAAAAATAAACTTAAAAAAAGTGGAATACAAATAAATACACAGACATCACTTTTAGCCTTATGATAGGTGAAATTAAAATGAGAGGTAATAAAGAGTGTTGGTGAGGCCAGGAGGAAAAACTCACACATTATTCATAAAATAGGATATAAGTGCAACTTTAGGGAAGAGCTCCTGTCCAATACTATAAAAAATTTCAATTCATTCGCTTCTGAAGCAGTAACTACAGTTCATGTTCTACGATCCATAGAAATCAACATATACAAATTTGTCTGAAACATATCACTGCATTCTTTCTATGGAGGAAATTAAAAATGACTTATGTGTGATCAATAAGAAAATACATGGATATTTATGGGGTGCCTTGGTGGTTCAGGTGGTTGAGCATCTGACTTTGGCTTAGGGCATGATCTCCCAGTTCATGGGTTTGAGCCCTGCATGGGCTTTATGTTGACAGCTCAGAGCCTGGAGCCTGCTTCAGATTCTGTCTCTCCCTGTCTCTCTGCCTTAGCCCACTTGCACTTTGTCACTCACTCTCTCTCAAAAATAAACATTAAAAAAAAA
Organism: Felis catus; assembly: GCF_018350175.1. NCBI lineage: Eukaryota > Metazoa > Chordata > Mammalia > Carnivora > Felidae > Felis > Felis catus. The sequence goes on along the minus strand of NC_058382.1, from coordinate 4,512,889 downwards.
AAGAAAATACATGGTTATTTTAAAGTATGTACTCATTTTATTTTTAGTACTAGTAAAACATCTCTAAAATATATCAGAAGAAAATCTACATCATGTTATGGCAAAAATGCACATAAAATGGCGTGCATACTTTTACATATACATCCCTGCATTTATAAAAGATTTAAAATTCTATAGCTAGGAAAATACGAGTGTATGTTTCTGTAGAGAGGGATTCATATTGTACATATAAAAGAATATAACTTCTCATTCAGAAGTATTTGAAATATTTGTCCAAAAAAGAAATGTTGCGCTAGTAACAAGTGTTGGAACCACACTGGAAACTGATCACAAGGCCAAAGTTCTGGGTTGTACCTCAGTTGAAGCATAAGCATTTTTCTCTCATTTATAATGAATACTCCACAAGATGTACTCCATATACAACTGGACTTCAGTTCAATGGATGAGGTGTAGATTTTCTCACAACCAGTGTTTTGGGGTTGATCCAGTTAAAAATATTATTGAGGATGTCAATTGTGTCCTGTAGGCCTTGTCACTGAAGCTCTCATAGTTGTTTTTGCAACCTGATTTTTACATTGTCAATGGAGACATTTAGGGGTGAGCCAAATGCCTGATTAAGATGTCTATGCATTTGGCCCCTGGACTCATTGAATAAAGTGGGAGTGATACAGTAGGTTGTGAAACCAAAGTCACATATAAGCTGTGGTCGGGTCCACAATACCTGTTGATGGTCCCCTACCCAGACAACAGTGGCCTTGAATGCCTGAAGTTGGGCAAGGACTTATTGATCGATTCTCACTTGTTCTTCTATTTTTTTTTAATTTTTTTTTAACGTTTATTTATTTTTGAGACAGAGAGAGACAGAGCATGAACGGGGGAGGGTCAGAGAGAGAGAGGGAGACACAGAATCCGAAACAGGCTCCAGGCTCTGAGCTGTCAGCACAGAGCCCGACGCAGGGCTCGAACCCACGGACTGTGAAATCATGACCTGAGCCGAAGTCGGATGCTTAACCGACTGAGCCACCCAGGTACCCCGGGAATCTATTCTTGATCTACATTGATTGGCCCAACGAAATCCTTTTTTTTTTTTTTTTTTTTTTTTTACATTTTTGGCATTTTTTGAATAGGGCGTTTTTTGTTTTCCATATTTAAAATATTTTGGGAGTTTTAGTGTTGAGGCTAATAACACAGCTTTATAAGATTCAGTCCCCACATTTTGACAAGTTTTAATCATTTTAGCAATATTAGGGTTCCATCCCTTTAAAGGAGCAAGGATCTTCTAGCAATCCTGGTTAGTACTTTCATATGCCAATTGAAGAGTTAAAACATTTTGAGCATCCATGTTAGCAACCTACCTTAAGATAGCAGTTTATAATCTTTTTTTATTTTTATTAAATTTTTTTTCAACGTTTATTTATTTTTGGGACAGAGAAAGACAGAGCATGAACGGGGGAGGGGCAGAGAAAGAGGGAGGCACAGAATCGGAAACAGGCTCCAGACTCTGAGCCATCAGCTCAGAGCCTGACGCGGGGCTCGAACTCCCGGACCGCGAGATCGTGACCTGGCTGAAGTCGGACGCTTAACCAACTGCGCCACCCAGGCGCCCCGTTTATAATCTTTTAATAAAGGACATATAGGGCTCATTTGTGCCTTGCTGGATGGTGGCTAAGGAACCCATGGGTGTCTGAGCATCAGGGATACAGGATCAAGCTTTAGATGCTGCATCTGAGATCTGGAGAAAAGTTCTATGGTCCGTGTTTATTTGAGCCTGTACAGTCATATAGGGACCCTCTCCCAAAAGCATGTCCATTTCAATAGGTATTCCATTCTTTAAATTCTCCATAGCTCTAATTTGTAAGGCATCTTTAAATTCTTGCAACCAGAAGGAATATTGAACCCCAAGGGTATCCTCCCCCTATTCCATCCCTTATTCCCTTGGTAAAGGTGACTGAGAGTCCATTTCGACATTTGCTTTTGTGGAGCTCCTTAAACATCTAGAAAAGGAGGTGATCATGCTGAGGGGCCTGACCTTGAGCCCGTAGAATGGGGAACGCCATAGCAAAACCTTCCTGTTCTTGTCTTTCTTTCAACATGCATCCTACCAAAAAAGTGAAGGGAGTTGAGGGCATTGATGTAGGATCCTCTGGCGGGGCCAGAGGAGAAGATGGAAGAAGAGGAGGGTCCTGCATTAATTTGAGTTAGGGCTTTAAACATATTTGGCAATGTGCCAGGGGCTACGTGTTTTGGGGTCCTAGCCGTAACAGGACGTGGAGGAGGTAGGTGAATAAGGGGGCAGGGGGATTAAGTCCTGCCAACTATTTTTATCAGGGTTTTTTTTGTAAAGCATGAACGGCAATGTGGCGTAAGTTCCAAGTATGTAAATGAGAGATCATTACCGGGCCAAGAGCACTTTTTTTTTTTTTAACATTTATTTTTGAGACAGAGAGAGACAAAGCATGAACGGGGCAGGGTCAGAGAGAGGGAGACACAGAATCCGAAACAGGCTCCAGGCTCTGAGCGGTCCGCACAGAGCCCGACTCGGGGCTCGAACTCAACGGACCGCGAGATCATGACCTGAGCCGAAGTCGGCCGCTTAACCGACTGAGCCATCCAGGCGCCCCCCAAGAGCACTTTTCAAGCAGCGCCTTACATGTCCCCATTTGGCCACTTTAAGGGACCCCTTAGTGGGGTATCATGGGCATTGCTGATAAATTATAAAAAGCAACTGGGTTGAATCTCTGTCTGGGCCTTTACATCCTGATGAGTGCAAAAGCATATGGAGTTACTTCTGCTGTTTAGATAATGAAACTCCCATGACAGGCGATCATGAAAACACAAGTAAAAGAGACAAGAAGATGAGGGGTTCTGCACACCTGATTGGAACAGGAAAGATTAGGCAACAAATGCCGCTGGATCCTACCTAAATAAGCATTATGGGCATCGCGTGCCAGTAGTCCCTACCTGAATGAGAGAACGTCCTTTTCCCTTTCTGGGCTTGAGAGAGGAGGTATGCATCTGGGAGCTAGTCGATTCTGCTGGTCCCTGTTTGGGCACCACTTGTAGCCACGCACTGAAGACAAAGTTCTCAGACGCTTAGACTGAGTGGACATGCAGGGCTGCCTCTGACAGCAAGAGAGCAGCAGCAACAAACTGCACATAATTTTTATTTCATGCTCCCCAGGTATAAACATCAAAAAATGTCAGAGCATGGGAGGAAAACACAAAGAGCTTCCAGCCAGAGACCCAACACACATCTGGTGTTTATGGGGAAGCATGCAGGAAAGATGTGCGGTTTCAAGAACTGGTAGGTCATTACAGTGGGTCAGTCTCCTGACTGGCCCCTGGGAGATCATGGGGCTCTGTTCTCATGGTGCTATCACATCTTACAGCCTTGAGACCAGAACATCGCTGATGCTTCAGCAATTACCCCATTCACTGTCCCAGGGCTTACAATACACTCTAGAAATAACTCCACATTCAGCTGGTCCAAGGTGGGGCCCATGAATTCATACTTTTTTCTGTTGTAACTCAGGAACTAATTTTACTTAGTTTCAGTTCTACTGAAATATGACTGACCAAAAACTATATATGCCTAGGTTATACAAATGGTACTTTGGTATATGTATACCCGGTGATATGATTACCACACCAAGCTAATTATCATATCCTTCACTGCACATAGAGTTCTTTCTTCCTTTTTTATGGTGGTAAGGGCCAGGGGGAAATGGGAAATGTTTGTCAAGGGTACAAACTTTCATAAGTTCTGGAGACCTAATATACAGCATGGTGACCATAGTTATAATAATGCATTGCATACTTAAATTTACTAAGGGAATAAATCTAATGAACTTGTACACATCTTCAGATGGTTCTGATGCTAGTCGCCTCAGACCCCTCTTATAGTTGCTATGATTTAGTAAAAGGCAGAGAAAACTAGAGCCTGTTTCACTAACCCACATATTTCAACACAAATATTATTTGTTCCCACTACAAGTCTGTACACTTCCTTAAGAGATCATGCTCTCAGTTGGCCTTTTGTAAAATGAGAGGGAACAAGAGACAATTGTAGTGTCTGAACAAGGCTGTATTTGGGAAACAACATTCATTCATTCGTTTTTTTTTATCAAATGTCTCTGGAAACAAACTGGTGGTTGCCAGAAGGGAAGGGAGGGGGAGAGGGGATAGCAAAATGGGTGAAGGGGAGTAGGAAGCATAGCCTTCTGGTTACAGAATGAAAAAGTCATGAAGATGAAAGGCACAGCACAGCAAAGACAGGCAACGATATTTTAATAGTGTCTATGATGACAGATATGCTTAGACTTATGCTGAGCACAGCATAACATAACTTGTCCAGTGTCTGTATTGTGTACTTGCAACTAATGTAACATTGTATGTCGACTATACTTTAGTAAACAAATTCATAAATAGAGCATCTACTATCCACTCACATACGTGGAAAGATGCATATAGTGTGGGAACTTCACATTATGTGAGTCAATCCTGACATTACCATGGGAGTTGGTTACTACATATCTACATCTTTCCCCGGGTGCTGGACCTTGGATGCTGGCCCAGAAATTCTGGGGGCAAAGTTTCTCTGTCTCTGTGTCTCTTTGTTTACTTTATTGATCCTAAGAATGATCCTGCATGAGAGAGAAAATAAGTAAGAAGAGGATGGCTCAGTCAGTTAAGACTCTTCATTTTGGCTCAGGCTGTGATTTCACAGTTTATGAGATTGAGCCCTGTGTCCTAGATGACAACACAGAGCCTGCTTGGGAGTCCCTCTCTCTCTGCCCCTCCCCCACTCACGTACACATGCACATGCTGTCTCTCTCTCAAAATAAATAGGGAATTTTTTATTTATTTCTGAGAGAGAGAGAGAGAGAGAGAGAGAGAGAGAGAGAGAGAAAATGCATGAGTGGGGGAGGGGAAGAGAGAGAGCAGGAGATACAGAATCCTAAGCAGGCTCCAGGCTCTGAGCTGTTTGATGCGGGGCTCGAACTCATGAGCCACAAAACCATCACCTGAGCTGAAGTCGGATGCCCAACTGACTGAGCCACCCAGGCACCCCATTAATAAGACATCTTTTTAAAAAAAGAACAAGACGGGGCGCCTGGGTGGCGCAGTCGGTTAAGTGTCCGACTTCAGCCAGGTCACGATCTCGCGGTCCGGGAGTTCGAGCCCCGCGTCAGGCTCTGGGCTGATGGCTCAGAGCCTGGAGCCTGTTTCCGATTCTGTGTCTCCCTCTCTCTCTGCCCCTCCCCCGTTCATGCTCTGTCTCTCTCTGTCCCAAAAATAAATAAACGTTGAAAAAAAAATTAAAAAAAAATAATAAATAAAAAAAGAACAAGAAAAGAGAGAAAATGCATGAGTAGGGGAGGGGAAAAGAGAGAACAGGAGATACAGAATCCTAAGCAGGCTCCAGGCTCTGAGCTGTCAGCACAGAGCCCGATGCGGGGCTCAAACCCATGAGCCACAAAACCATCACCTGAGCTGAAGTCGGATGCCCAACTGACTGAGCCACCCAGGCACCCCATTAATAAGACATCTATTCAAAAAAGAACAAGGGAAGGATAGAGAAAAGGCTTTTTGTCTAAGAAGCAAAAAACAAAGGAGAGAATAGAGATTTTGAGATTTGGGTATTCACTTGCATTCATGTATTTTGTGTGTTTCCACCTTGAAGGACAATCAATACGCTTGCTAAAAGTGGAAGATGGGTTGCTGCAAGGTACTCCTGAAGCACATGTTTTAATCAGAAAGATACAAATGCACTCACAAAATTTAAGTCCTCTCTCTGAGTCGGGTGTCAGGAAATAGCACCAATCCTGGGCCATCAGGGAATGGGGCTGCCCTGAACTCTGTGGTTCTCTGAGCTGTTCTAGAAAGGCAGACCCATGGGAGGGTGTGGGAGAAGGGCCAGGGTGGGGCCACCACCTGGTCTGAGTTTTTCTAGAGGAAACTTGATCTGGCAGTTTTCTGTTATGCCCTGCAGACCCAGACAGGCTGTCTCTAGTATAACCAAGCATCACCCCAAATGGAAAATACCTGTAACATCCAACTGTGGTGTGAGATTCTAAGCGGGTTATAGGATTGTATGTATAGTAGTGTTACTCATCCTTGGAACTGGATTCTAAATATAAACAGTAAGAAAAATTCACACTACAGAACATTGTGAGAAACAGGGATGTGCATTCCACAAAACTATCAGTGTCACACAACATTGTGGGGGGGGGGGGGGGAGGAACTGTTCCAGGGGAAAGATACTAGAGATAAAAGAATCAAGATGACTAATGCAATCCTTGTACCATGATTGAATCCTGGAGATGAAAACATGGAGATAAGCCATGATTGCACCACTGGGAGAAAATGTGTATGCAGACTCCCTACTAGAGGAATATATAATAGCAGTGGTAATGTTTGGACTGTGACGAGTATACTGTGGTTATGTATGAGAATGATCTTCTTGTTAGGAGAAAAATATTCTGATGCTGGAAGGGGAAAGATACCAAGATGCCTATATGTTACTGTAAAACTAAATAATGGAAACCTCACGGAAATTGAATCAGCCGGCCAGAAGGGGGCGCTCCCATGCTTTACCACTGCAGACCCCAACAGGAAGAAGCCTATACTCTACTTCCTCTGCAAGATGAAGAAAGGGTTTCTCCTTGCCTGTCAACAGCCCAGCCAACAAGACATTGCCCCAACTCACCAATGAGAAGCCACTACACTTCAAACACCCAGTTTGCTCCAATGGACATTTTGTTTATAACAGCCCTCCCAACCCTATGCCTTCCTCTAGAAAAGTGTGTTCCTCTACTTTGTTCTCCACACTTTGCTACTGTTTGCCATAGCTTGCTTGTCCCTATTTGCAATTCTCTGCTTTTCCCAAATGGATCCACTTTTGCTGGCAAAATAACTTTTCTTTTTAAGGTCAACATTGTTCTCACATAATAAATGCTAAAAACATACACAGAGAAAGAAGATGTGGTTACATGGCAAATTTCAATGTGTATAGACAAAGAGTATGCAGTTGTCTTTTGTGCTGTTGAAGTATTCCCTGTAATCCCCTTTGCTACCATAATTCTCTCATTTTTTTTTAGCCCTCAGCATTCAATGTCCCCCATTTAACTTCTTTGCATACATTGTCCTTGTGGCCTCAAAACCCCCAATAGTTTTTTTTAATGTTTATTTTTAAGAGATAAAGATAGCAGGAGTGTGATGGGAGGGGGGGTGGGGGGGGAGCAAAGTCAGAGGGAGACAGAGGATCTGAAGCAGGCTTTGCACACTGACAGCACAGAGCCCATTGTGGGACTCGAACTCATGAACGATGAGATCATGATCTGAACCAAAGTCTGACACTTAACCGACTGAGCCACCTAGGTGGCCCCACTCTGATTTAATCTCTGTGCCCTTCAGCCCCATTCTTTGACCATCTGCACTCTCCCCTTGTACCCTCTGTCCCTCACCACCATGCTCCCTGGGTTCCATCTTTCCCTATGCTTCCCTTTCTGTGTCCTCTTTCTTACCCTGCACGTTCTTACACTTACATTGTTATACACTCCAGCTTTCCTGCCATGCACCTCATCCTAAAGAGGCAATGGTCACTGCACTCTTTAAATGATACACATTGTGAACGCTGTCCTGGTGGTTTTTGCAGGTTTAGAAAGAGTACAAAAGGTGCAAAAGGCGCCATTTTTCATTCAGCCTGTGTTCTGGAGGCATTACTATTCTTCCGCTTATGAACATGCTGTCATGGTAAATGTGTGGATGACAGTGCTGTAATAGAGAGCATAGGGTCATGTGTATGTATGTGTAAGTGACCGGTTTTGGTTGTGTGGATGCATGTCCATGAGTGTGTTATGTTTAAGTGTGATTTCTCCACCCTCATGACTCCAATTCCTGACTTAGAAATCAAGGATAATTACACAGTGAACCAGAATCAAATTTCGAGTTGGAAATACCAAGGGTTGGCATACATTTATTTTATATATATTTAAAGAGAGAGAGCACACACGAGCAGGGGAGAAGGCCAAAGGAGGGGAAAGAGAGAGAATCTTAAGCAGACTCCACACCCAGCTCAGAGCCAGATGCCAACCTCCATCTCATAACCTGAACCAAAACCAAGAGCCTGATGCTTAACCAACTAAACCACCCAGGTGCCCTGGTGTGAACTCAGATTTTATATTTCATTTCTTATAAAAGTAACGAGTGCCCATGACTTTAGTTTCAACAAGTATAGAGGAGTGTGGTAATTATTCAATCCTCCTGAACTGAGTGAGAAAAATTGAATTTTTATATTCTTTAAAGGGGAGATTCTGTCTGTAAAACCATCTAATGATGGTGCTTTCATTTGTTTGGTTCTTTCTTCTCTTTCTTTTGTGGATATGGTTTTATTTAGATTTCCTGTATTATTGAGGTCAATATTGCTCAGTCACATTTTCCCACAAAAAAAATATTTTTAACCATCTAACTTTAAAATTCACTGGCATTGAGTTGTGCAATGAATCTAATAATTTCTAATGCACATGAGTGGCTTCATGTTCTCCTTTCACTTACATCTCATTGAATACCCCTATCAAGTATGTTGTCAGATTCCAAGTTTCTGCTCACGAATTAAGAGATGGTACACCTCTGTGCCTGCCAATTAAAGAATTCACTTTTCAGCAGAGTAACAGCTCAGCAAAGCAGGGAATCTAGTCAAGCAGTGAGCTACATTTTCAGTCCACCACATGTCAAATGTCAGAACTGCCTTTTCTCTATAAGAGATCCTGTCTGCCTCCAGGTATCAAGCAAAAAATGAGCCTCTCCTAAACTCCACAATGGTCTCTTTACAGATGCTAACAGAAGGTTGTGATGGTTTTTGGTAGTTACCAACAGGGATTCTTCCCCCCCCCCCCCCCCCCGCCCATGAAAGCTTCCAGTTCCCCAAGCCTGCACTACAGTGAAATGACATGGGGCTCAAATTCACAAACCGTGAGATCATGACCTGAGCAGAAGTCAGATGCTTAATCGACTACGCCACCCAGACACCCTGATAATTGCAGTTCTGAAGGGAGATGAGGTCATAGAATCACAAACCCATATCTCAGGGTCTGGCTGCCTCCCTGTCACACATGCAAGGGCAGTTGCAACCCTCACACTAGGTACACCTTCCTGGCACTAGTATATTTTGTTTCAGTGTGAGGGACAGAATCTGTAAGGGAAGGAGGCAGATTAACAAACTGGGTAAGTGATCATTCAGTAGATGGAATTCTGGGGTAGACCGTACTCCACTTCAAAAGCTGCATAGGAATAAAGAAAATTCCTGAGGCATGAGCTGAGCTGGTAGAGAGAATGGGGCTTTTGACGCTATAGCAATCCCCAATGGCTTTTTTAAGTTTATTTATTTTGAGGGAGAGACAAAGTGTGAGTTGGGGAGGATCAGAGAGAGAGGAGAGAGAATCCTAAGCAGGCTTTGCACCAAGAGCATGGAGCCCAATGAGGGGCTCGAACCCATAAACTGTAAGATCATGACCTGAGCCAAGGATGGATCCTCAACTGACTAAGCCACCCAGGTGCCCCAATCCCTGATGGCTCTTAATGTAATTTACTGCACTCCTTACTGGCAGTGTTTTCTCGTGTTTAATCCAAGTAATAAAATCTGATTTTTAAGATGCTTAAGGATTACATTTCTTAAATCTATCTCTTGAGTTTATTTTGACTAACTTTTCAGGATTACCAAAGGGTATCTGCAATACATCCATGCTTCTAATCATGACTCAGATTGATCTTTTGGAATCATGTAATCTTATACAAGAACGGTCTCTGAATGAAAGTTACTAAAATAAAAATATTTTTCTCTAACTATGGGTTAAGATGCACGTAAGGGGGACATTGATTCTGTCTCTACCGGAATATCTGTTTTGTGATGATTATGGAGGGACTGTTGAAGGTAGGAAATAAAGAGCATTTAGAAAAAACTTTGCACCATGTGTTTCATAGAGCTGCTGTCAGGCTCATATGCATTTTGTGATGTTTTCTCTGGTTTAAAAATACCTTAGTGTCAAGCCCGAATTCAACATGCATTTCTCCACAACTTTCTACCATTCACAAGACTCCACACATCTCACTCAATTGGTGAAAGTTTCGTTTACCTCAAGTGTGAATAGAGAAATAAGCGATCTGAAAATAGTCAAAACTATTTCTACACAAGAGTATATAAAACATTTCTACACAAGAGTATATAAAAGATTCAAGTTTCAGGTCTTATAGTTAGTGAAACAAAGGATGTGATACCCTATGTGACATTATTGTTCCATTACTGTGATATATAACATCGTACTTTGACCCTGGCATACAAGCAAATGAGTCTTATTAAATAATTGAGTCATTCTGCTTTCATTAAATCCAAGTCGGTCACGGGGCAGATTCTTTTTCCTATTATACTGCAATAGTTCACCTAACTTAATAAGAATCCCAAGTCTTTTTCCCTAGTTGATATTGATCTGCAGAATGTTTATACCAAAAACAAAACAAAACAAAAAAAAACTCGTGAAAAAATTGTTGAAAAACTATCAACCTAAACTAAAATGTCAAGGTATAAGAAACTAAATAAACCTCGAAATTATTTGAAAACCCAGCTGTCATGATTTATTAGCATAGCACAGTAGATAAGAGCATCTTCTTTGCTACAACCCCAGCCACTCTGCCCCTAAGCAGTGTATGCATTTTCATATATTGGCTAAACATTGTGTGCCTACTTCATTTTCCTCTGCAAATGAAAACTACACTTGGGCCTATATTAAGGAGTTACGAAGATTTTAAAAATACGTGTACAGTGTTCATACCAGTGACTCATATAAATTGTTCATTTTTTAAATATTTTTGAGACAGAGAGCATACATGAGTGGGGGAGGGGCAGACAGAGAAGGGGGGTACAGAGGAACCAAAGCGGACTCTGTGCTGAGAGCAGACAGCCCGATGAGGGACTTAAAGCCATGAACACAAGATTATGACCTGAGCCAAAGTCAGATGTTTAAGCAAGTGAGCCACGCAGGTGCCCCCATATAAATAGTTAAAGCCTTATATGGTCAAGGATTGGAAGCCTCTTAACAAAAGGACTTATATTTTAATAATTTCTTTTTCAGTGGGAACTAGTAGTAAATGTGAAATCTCAGCTTCAGTTGACGTGCTCCATATAAGTCCTGCCTCATATTTCCATGTAGGACTGTGAGGACATGAAGGTGAATCTCAGTCATCTGGAAGCCAGCAGAATGGCCTCCAGCCACTTGACAACAGGACTTATATTTCTATTACAGACGTTAGTTGAAATCCTGAGGAATTTCTTTCTTTCCCATTATATCCTTTTATTCCACTGGGAACGGGTTGAGGTCCACAGATCTGATTCTCAAACACCTGACCATAGACAACTCTTTGGTTATTCTTTGGAGTCATCTAGACAATGGCAGCTTTGGGGCTGACAGATATTCTCAACGATTTTGGATGGAAATTTGTTTGCAGGGGGCAGGGGTGTGTCCATTGGCACCACCTGCCTCTTGAGTGTCTTTCAGGCCATCATGATTAGTCCTTGGAACTCCAGGTGGGCAGACCTTAAAGTGCAATCTCCCCAGTACATGCAGGCCTATATGTCCCTTAAGTGGATGCTTCATATGCTGATAAATTCGATTTGCCCTATAATTTGTGGCTGGCCAACTGAACAGGAAAAATATCATCAAGAAGAAAGATTTTGGATACTGTTCTGCTAAATTTCATGGAGAAATCACAATGTCACTATTTGTGCATGGTTATAATTCCCTGGTGTTACACCTCTGGGGCTGATCTGGGGCAGTGGCTCCACGATTTTTATGCTGTCCCGACACAAGAAGCAAGTCCAACACTTTCATAGAAATCAGGTCCCCAGAGACGAGAGCTACCCAGAGTATCCTTGTCTTTTTGAGCACCCTTATATCATTGTACAGCCTCCCCTCCATCTTCCAGGTGTATATTGCTCTTGTTAATAACCCCAATCACTGCTGGTGAACATCTCTGCACATATTTGCTGCACGTTTCCCAACTGTCCTCCCCTTTCTTCTCATGAGTCATGACTCCAATCTATCTGGGCTCTGTTGGGACTGGAGAAGGAATATAAATCCTCCTAATATAATCACAGAGATGTGAATTCTAGGTTTTACACAACGTTCTGATGTTATATTCATTCGTCTCCTGTCAAGTCCTAAGTTCTTTTAACACATTACGGGCAAGCAGTGTCCAAGACAGATTGAGCTTTGCCCCAGTAATGAAAAGTAAACTGTAATAGCAATTGTAAATGAAATTCTGTGTGTTTGTTGTCGACTTGTAGAATTCTAATGTTATTAATGCTTACAGTGGAAAAGTCCAGAGTCTATACATTAATAAAACATTAGGTGCTAAAACAAACTGGAGATGACAGAGAAATATCTGAGTGTGTAACTTTCAATGTGACAAATCAAAATGTCCCAGATGTTAATTAGGAATGGGAATTTAGGACAATTTTATCAATAAGGAATCACATAGAAGATGATCATTCAAGAAACTGAAGAAAAAATGGACACACAAAGGTAGCAGAGAAATGGTGGGTCAACATACCATCCATCCTAGAGAAAGTACATTCATTTGAAGTATGAAGTTATGGAGGAACCTTAGCATATTTAAATTTTATTTGTGTGAAAATGGCCAAATATGAACTTACATTACAGGAGAGCAAACCCTGATTTACTTGCTGATCTTTTAAAGGTATCTAGTGAATATGAGAAACTTATACACAGTGTCTTGGATCAAAGGCAATTTGTTTTACTTTATTTAGTGATTATATCAATTGACCATATAGGTATTAGGACTTTTAAGGGTTTGCACTCATGATCTTCAAAGTGAAAAAGTCTGTAATAAAGTTGTTATTAAATTTGAAGGTTTTGCATAGTCACTTAAGGAGAGGAAGTTTTTGTCTATGGGGAGTTTGTGACTTTTGGATTCCAATGAGAACGTAATGAATATTCCTCTACTCTTAGGAAATATTTTAATACAGCTCTCTCTGTAACAACAGTGTAAGCCTGATTCAAGATATTAAGCAAGGAAGTAGACAGATCACTTTGACATACTAATAGTGATATATAGAGTGATATACACAGCATATATGTATATATGTAAAATTATATAAATATATATAGGATATATATATAATGATATATATAGGACATAAATATATATATATATAAAGATATATATATATATTTATGTATATATATGTATTTGTATATGTATATGTATATATACGTATTTATGTATATATATCTTTATATATATTTATGTATATATATCTTTATATATATATCTTTATATATATATATCTTTATATATATATATATATGATCCTCTATATATATATATATATCCTCTCTATATATATATCCTCTCTCTATATATATATCTATAGATATATATATATCTATAGATATATCTATAGATATATATATATAGATAGATATATATATAGATATATAGATATATAGATATCTATATATATATATAGATAGATATATCTATAGATATAGATATATAGATATATAGATATATATCTATAGATATATATATAGATATCTATATATCTATATCTATAGATATATATATATAGATATCTATATAGATATATAGATATATAGATCCTCTGCCACAATGAGATATATATATCTTTATATATATATATCTTTATATATATATATCTTTATATATATATATATATGATCCTCTATATATATATATCCTCTATATATATATATCCTCTATAGATCCTCTGCCACAATGAGGTTCAAAGCTTGTGGAGTCTAGAATATTTTCCAAAATAGTTTTCTCATGAGGCGCCTGGATGGCTCAGTCTGTTAAGCGTCCGACTTCAGCTCAAGCCACAATCTCATGGTTTTTGAGTTCAAGCCCCACATCAGGCTCTCTGCTGTCAGTACCGAACCCACCTTGGATCCTCAGTCTCCCTCTCTCTGCCCCTCCCCTCCTCCTCCCTCCCTCTCTCAAAAATAAATAAAAAGTAAAATATTTTTGTCAGTTGCTAATTACCAATTACCAGTTTCTATTATGAGGTCACACACTACAACCAGACTGTTACGAGCGTTCAGGAGAAAGGGTTTCTCTTCCATCATCCCTGGAGAGCAAAAATGCTCTCATATGGAGGGAAGCAGACCAGGCTCAAGTCTGACACATGAGGGATGGGCACCAAGCTTGTGTGTGTCAGTGGATTCTAGGTTTTCCTGAGAAATTCTTCTACTGAAACTTCAGTTCTTTCCTAATCTTCAGACCACTGAGCTGTGCCATGATTCATAAGTAGAGAAAAGCAATCAAACAACTCGATAGACTCAGGAATAGACCAATTAAAATGAAATGACAATAATTTCTGTTATGCTAATTTGAACAAATGAAAATCAGTTTGCAAATTAAATAAAATGAACATGTGGTGGGAAAATACAATCTAACAATATTGATCCCAGGATTAAAAAGAATTCTAAACAGAATATTCATAAAGAGCATGAATGTTCTAAAAGAGACTCTCAAAAAACAAAAACAAAAACAAAACAAAACACCACAGGAAAAGGTTTAGTAAGCAGATTCTGCCATTTAAAAAAAAAAATCAGTGAAGGGCATTTATACATAAAGACTACTGAATAGTTATCTTTCTCACTTTTTTTGTAGTTGGCATTAACTTCCTAATATTGAACAAATATTAAAAATTATTTGATCCTTTCAGATTTCAAGGATGCAAATCCACATTTGATCCCAGTCTCCTTTCCAAAGTCACCACAATCGCCAAGGCATGTATTAAAGTTGTTATAGGGGATAACTATATTCTACTATACACACAGACCATATGTACACATGGACAGGTACAAATACAAGCCTCCATTAACACTCAAACATTCAAATACACAATCACATATACTCACACGCAGTCACCTATATACTTACACACTTAGTCCCACATTCACCAACATCCATGCAGACCACATACCATATAGAGACTCCCTCACAACCCACACACTCATGATGAAACACACTTATGAGGACACAATCTCACAGTCACACTCAGGTTCACAAAATCTCATTCAGCCACATGGGGGAGTGTATCTCCACAAAGTGTTTGTATGTGGAAAAAGATCAACTACAACCCTCTGGATGTCTGCAAACAAAAGCTCTTTCCACTCTTTCCACTCCTTCCAAAAGAGCAAGCTTCCACCAGGACCATGTTCACAAAGTGAATTCCCATTCTAGGGTGCAGCGCATGATATGAAGACAAGAAGGGATACGGTGGGGTAAGAAAGAAGACAGGGGCAAAAAACACAGAGGGATAAATGGAGCTGCAGAGAGCCTGGGGGCTTGGGGTCACAGAGCCACAGGGGAAGAGAGAACGGGACCTGTATTAGTGTCCTAGGGCTGCTGTCACACATTACCACACCTGGGTGTCTACACACACTGAAAAATTACTGTCTCACAGTTCCAGATGTTCTTAGAAGTCTGAAGTCAAGGGGTGCCTAAGTGGCTCAGTCAGTTCGGTGTCCAACTTCGGTTCAGGTCACAATCTCAGGTCGTGAGTTCAAGCCCTGCATCAGGCTCACTGCGGGCAGCACAGAACCTGCTTCATATCCTCTGTCCCCCTCTCTCTCTTCCCCTCCCCTACTCATCCTCGCTCTCTCAAAAATAAAATATGAACAGGGGTGCCTGGGTGGCTCAGTCAGTTAAGCATCCAACTTCGGCTCAGGTCATGATCTCGCAGTCTGTGGGTTTGAGCCCCACATCGGGCTCTGTGCTGACAACTCAGAGCCTGGAGCCTGCTTCGGATTCTGTGTCTTCCTCTCTCTCTGACCCTCCCCCGTTCATGCTCTGTCTCTCTCTGTCTCAAAAATAAATAAATGTTTGGGGCGCCTGGGTGGCGCAGTCGGTTAAGCGTCCGACTTCAGCCAGGTCACGATCTCGCGGTCCGTGAGTTCGAGCTCCGCGTCGGGCTCTGGGCTGATGGCTCGGAGCCTGGAGCCTGTTTCCGATTCTGTGTCTCCTTCTCTCTCTGCCCCTCCCCCATTCATGCTGTCTCTCTCTGTCCCAAAAATAAATAAACGTTGAAAAAATAAATTAATTAAATAAATAAATAAATGTTAAAAAAAATAAATAAATAAAATATGAACATTTAAAAAATTAAACAAAAAAAGAAGTCTGAATTCGAGCTGTTGGCAGGGGCACACCTTATCTTAAGAATTAAATCTTTCCTCTTTCTAACCTCTGGGGACTGTCAGCTATCCTTAACCTGGCTTGGCTTCTAGATGCATCTCTTGGTCCCTGCCCTCATCATCACATACCATTCTGTGTCTGTCTAAACTTCCTTCTTCTCAGCAGAACAGCGGTCATTGAATTCGGTTTACCCCAAACCAGTATGACTGCATTTTAACTGGATTAGATCTGCAAAGATCCTGTTGCTCAATTAAGATTGCAATTACAGATACTGAGGGTTAGGACTTGAGTCTATTTATTTGAGGCACACTACGTAATCCACAACATGGCTAAAAGGCACTAGGTAGTTAAATGTCACTGAGGGGTTAAAGTGCACTATGGGTTGAGGGGTTAAAGTGCACTATGGGTTTTGAGGGTGGGAGTGGAGTGTATGCAGGGACATTAAAGAGAGGAGGGATACGTGTACTGAGGGAATAAGAGGGTGAAGGTAATCGTGGCAAGAAGGGGGATAATGGATGAGAAATTAATTGGCAAAAAGAGTTAGGAGGCAAGGTTGGGTCAAAGGCCTTTGACAAAGGTCAAACCTTTCTGTCTATGAAGGGTTAAAGAACACAGGGATGGAAGGGAGATAGTTGCTCATGAATGGAGTCCTGGGGGTATTCAGTGCTCTAACCAGAGATAAAGGATAAGAAGACAAGAAGATGCCTGAGGAACAATGTGCACAGGAAATAAATGTGAGTGGAGGCAGATCATCAGAGTTGGGAGAACAGTAGGCATCAGTAGGCTTAAGGACCGATGAGAAAGTATCAGGAAGTGTAGGGCTGGGGGTAATGGGTGCAGGGTCATGAGGAAATGAAGGACTCCTGATAAATGATGGCTGGGATATTGAAGGCAGTGGACATAAAAAACACATTAGAATTAAGGGGTGGGGAAATAAATGGCAATGGAGGAAGAAGGAACAGAGGACAGAGGTTTAGGAAGGAAGTTTGGATTAAAGGCTCCAGAATCAGGCAAAAAAGAGGTTTATTGGTACTGAGGTCCAAAGTGAACAAGACGAATGTAGAAAAGCAATGAGGAAACCTAGACGGATCCTTTGGAAGCAGAGTGTCGGGTCTCATGGATACCCACATGTCGTGGCGGGTACAGAGATTGAGGTCACAATGGGGGGATGGAGATGGATGGAGAGAAGGGTTGGATCTGGGGGTGATGGAATTTGCAGGGGATCAATTGGAGGTCATTAATTCATTCTCCTACTCATTAATTACCGCATTTGCATTTGATTCACAATTGTCAAGTTTCTAATGAGTCAATAACCTCACCTCTATAAAATACCCAGTAAGCTTTTCAATGGAATACACAGTAAAGAATCACAAGTAAACTTTTTTTTTAATGTTTCTTGAGAGACAGACAGAGACAGAGAGTGCAGAGAGAGGGAGAGAATTCCAAGCAGGGTCTGTGCTGTCCACATGAACATGACCATGAGATGATGACCTGAGCTGAAATCAAGAGTCAGACAATTAACTGACTGAGCCATCCAGGTGCCCCAAACCTACCAAATATTTAAATAAATAAAAATATCCATTAATTACCTCCATTTAGTAATAGTTTGGTGTTTAGATAGAACAACTCATTGGTTTGAGGGATTCCTCCTTCTTGTGTAGTTTCAGAGTGCATGTGAACTTTTTTTCTTAATGTTTATTTAGGAGACACAGAGAGAGACAGAGCATGAGCAGGGAAGGAGCAGCGAGAAAGAGAGAGAGAGAGAGGGAAGGAGGGAGGGAGGGAAGGGGAGGGAAGGGGAGGGGAGGGGAGGGGAGGGGAGGGGATGAATCCAAAACAGGCTCCAGGCTCTGAGCTGTCAGCACAGAGCCCAATGCAGGGCTCGAACCCAAGAACCATGAGATCATCACCTGAAAAAAGTCAGAAGCTTAACCAACTGGGCCACCCAGGCAGCCCAAGAGTGTAGGTGAAGTTTCATTTGAAGTTTATTTATTTGAGAGAGAGAGAGCGTGCACAGGAAGGGCAGAGAGAGAGAGGGACAGGGAGAACCCCAAATAGGCTCCTCACTATCAGTGCAAGGAGCACATGACCTATTAGATCATGACCTGAGCCAAAATCAAGAGCCAGGTACTTCACCAACTGAACCACCCAGGTGACCCTGAAATTTCATTTGAAACTCGTTAGGAGTCAGAAGGAAGATGGCGGCGTAGGAGGACACTGGGCTCACTGCATCCTGCTGACCGCTTAGATTCCACCCACATCTGCCTAAATAACCCAGAAAACTGCTGGAAGACTAGCAGAATAGACTCTCCGGAGCCAAGCATAGACAAGAGGCCCACAGAAGAGGGTCGGAAGGGCAGAGAGGCGGTGTGTGCTACACGGGCTGACGGGAGGGAGCCAGGGTGGTGGAGGGGCAGACCGCCTGGCAAGGCAGAGCCCCTGAGTCTGGCTTGCAAACATGGAGGGGCCGGACAGCATGTGTTCTGACAGCCAGCAGGACTTAACATCTGGAATGTTATACGTCAACAGCTCTGCTCCGAGAGCAGGAGGGCCAGAGGACAACGGGAGGGAGAGTTGTTGAGCCCTGGACGACAGAGCTCAGCTTGGCAGGGAACAAAGGCACTCGCCAGCACCATCTCCCTTGCCCATCCCCCAGCCAAAATCCCAAAGGGAACCAGTTCCCATGAGGGAACTTGCTTGCACTGTGCAAACACCCAATGCTGTGCTTCTGTGGACCCAACCCTCCGACAGGTCTGCCTCTCTCCTGGTGCCACAGGGCCCCTCCCGAGGCAGACCACCAAAGGCAAAGTGAGCTGAGTCTGCCCCTCCCACCCCTTTGCACCTTGAGGATCCACCCCAGCTAATACGCCAGATCCCACAGAAGCAGCACCACAAGCCTGGCAATGTGCAAGTAGCCCAGAGAGGGGCCACACCACTCCACCGTGAGTCCTGCCCCTGGGGGAGGGGAAGATAAGATACACACCAGTCTGACTGTAGCCCCAGCAGTGGGCAGGGGACAGACATTGGGTCTGACTGCAGCCCCACCCACCAACACAACTTACCCCAGACAGCACAGGGGAAGAGCCCTGCAGTTCCACGCCACTCCAGGGACTATCCAAAATGACAAAACGGAAGAATTCTCCGCAAAAGAAACTCCAGAAAGTAGCGAGAGCTAACGAACTGCTCAAAAATGATGTAAGCAATATAACAAAGATTTAGAATAATAGTCATAAAATTAATCACGGGGCTTGAAAACAGTATAGAGGACAGCAGAGAATCTATTGCTACAGAGATCAAGGGACTAAGGAACAGCCAGGAGGAGCTAAAAAATGCTATTAATGAGCTGCAAAATAAAATGGAGATGACCACGGCTCGGACTGAAAAGGCAGAGTAGAGAATAGGTGAACCAGAAGATAAAATTATGGAAAAAGAGGAAGCTGAGAAAAAGAGAGATAAAAAAAATCCAGGAGTATGAGGTGAAATTTGAGAACTAAGTGATGTACAAAGAGAAATGATCTATGCATAATTGTTATTCCAGAGGAGGAAGAGAGAGGGAAAGGTGCTGAAAGTGTCCTTGAAGAAATCATAGATGAGAACTTCCCCGATCTGGGGAAGGAAAAAGGCATTGAAATCCAAGAGGCACAGAGAACTCCCTTCAGAGGTAACTGGAATCAATCTTCTGCACGACATATCATAGTGAAACTGGCAAAATACAAGGATAAAGAGAGAATTCTGAAAGCAGCTAGGGATAAACGTGCTCTAACATATAAAGGGAGACCTATAAGACTCGTGATTGATCTCTCTACTGAAACTTGGCAGGCCAGAAAGGAACGGCAGGAAATCTTCAATGTGATGAACAGAAAAAATATGCAGCCGAGAATCCTTTATCCAGCAAGTCTGCCATTGAGAATAGGAGAAATAAAGGTCTTCCCAAACAAAAACTGAAGGAATTCATCACCACTAAACCAGCCCTACAAGAGATCCTAAGGGGGATCCTGTGAGACAAAGTACCATAGACATCACTACAAGCATGAAATCCATAGACATCACAATGACTCTAAACCCCTATCTTTCTACAATAACACTGAATTAAAATGGACTAAATGCTCCAACAAAAAGACATAGGGTATCAGAATGGATTAAAAAAAAAAAAAAAACACCAAGAGCCATCTATTTGCTGTCTATCAGAGACTCATTTTAGACCTGAGGACACCTTCAGACTGAAAGTGAGGGGATGGAGAATTATCTGTCATACTACTGGAAGTCAAAAGAAAGCTGGAATAGCTATGCTTTTATCTAGACAAACTAGACTTAAATTAAATGCTGTAATAAGAGATGAACAAGGGCATAATAATTACAGGGTCTATCCATCAGGAAGAGCTAACAATTATAAATGTCTATGCACCAAATACAGGAGCCCCCAAATATATAAAACAATTCATCACAAACATAAGCAACCTTGTTGATAAGAATGTGGTCATTGCAGGGGACTTTAATACTCCACTTACAACAATGGATAGATCATCTAGACACAGGATTGATAAAGAAACAAGGGCCCTGAATGATATATTGGATCAGATGGACTTGACAGATAAATTTAGAACTCTGCATCCCAAAGCACCAGAATATACTTTCTTCTCGAGTGCACATGGAATTCTCCAAGATAGATCACATACTGGGTCAAAAAACAGCCCTTCATAAGGATACAAGAATCGAGATCATACCATGCATACTTTCAGACCGCAATGCTATGAAGCTTGAAATCAACCACAGGAAAAAGTCTGGAAAACCTCCAAAACCATGGAGGTTAAAGAACACCCTACTAAAGAATGAATGGGTCAACCAGGCAATTAGAGAAGAAATTAAAAAATATATGGAAACATATATGAACACGAAACAAATATATGAAAATGAAAATACAACAATCCAAATGCTTTGGGATGCAGCAAAGGCAGTCCCGAGAGGAAAATACATTGCAATCCAGGACTATCTCAAGAAACAAGAAAAATCCCAAACACAAAATCTAACAGCACACCTAAAGGAAATAGAAGCAGAACAGCAAAGACACCCCAAACCCAGCAGAAGACAAATAATAAAGATCAGAGCAGAAATAAACAATATAGAATCTAAAAAAACTATAGAGCAGATCATTGAAACCAAGAGTTGGTTTTTTGAAAAAATAAACAAAATTGATAAACCTCTAGCCAGGCTTCTCAAAAAGAAAAGGGAGATGACCCAAATAGATAAAATCATGAACGAAAATGGAATTATAACAAATCCCTCAGAAATACAAGCAATTATCAGGGAATACTATGAAAAACTATATGCCAACAAACTGGACAACCTGGAAGAAATGGACAAATTCCCAAGCACACACACACTTCCAAAACTCAAACAGGAAGAAACAGAAAGCATGAACAGACCCATAACCAGCGAAGAAATCGAATCAGTTATCAAAAATCTCCCAACAAATAAGAGTCCAGGACCAGATGGCTTCCCAGGGGAATTCTACCAGACATTTAAAGCAGAAATAATACCTATCCTTCTCAAGCTATTCCAAAAAATAGAAAGGGAAGGAACACTTCCAGACTCATTCTATGAAGCCAGCAACTTTGATTCCTAAACCCAGAAAAAAAGAGAACTACAGGCCAATATCCCTGATGGATATGAATGAAAACATTCTCAATAAGATACTAGCAAATTGAATTCAACAGCATATAAAAAGAATTATTCACCATGATCAAGTGGGATTCATTCCTGGGATGCAGGGCTGGTTCAACATTCGCAAATCAATCAATGTGATACATCACATTAATAAAAGAAAAGAACCATATGATTCTGTCAATTGATGCAGAAAAAGCATTTGACAAAATTCAGCATCCTTTCTTAATAAAAACCCTTGAGAAAGTCAGGATAGAAGGGACATACTTAAACATCATAAGCCATTTATGAAAATCCCACAGCTAATATCATCCTCAATGGGGAAAAACTAAGAGCTTTCCCTCTGAGATCAGGAACACGACAGGGATGTCCACTCTCACTGCTGTTGTTTAACATAGTGTTAGAAGTGCTAACATCAGCAGTCAGAAAACAAAAGGAAATCAAAGGTATCAAAATTGGCAAAGATGAAGTCAAGCTTTCACTTTTTGTAGATGGCATGATATTATACATGGAAAACCCCACAGACTCCACCAAAAGTCTGCTAGAACTGATACATGAATTCAGCAAAGTCGCAGGATACAAAATCAATGTACAGAAATCAGTTGCATTCTTATACACTAACAATGAAGCAACAGAAAAACAAATAAGGAAACTGATCCCATTCAAAATTGCACCAAGAAGCATAAAATACCTAAGGAATAAGCCTAACCAAAGATGTAAAAGATCTGTATGCTGTAAACTATAGAAAGCTTATGAAGGAAATTGAAGAAGATATAAAGAAATGGAAAACATTCCATGTTCATGAATTGGAAGAATATTGTTAAAATGTCAATACTACCCAGAGCTACCTACACATTCAATGCAATCCCAATCAAAATTGCACCAGCATTCTTCTCCAAGCTAGAACAAGCAATCCTAAAATTCATATGGAACCACAAAAGGCCCCAAATAGCCAAAGTAATTTTGAAGAAGACCAAAGCAGGAGGCATCAC